>NC_056736.1:24620951-24780951 GCF_019279795.1 Protopterus annectens | reverse complement strand
TTGCCCCCACCCCCCCCACACACAAACACATGGGGGTGCAGGGGGGCTTGTCTCCCTGCAAAAATAAATTTTAAGGAGAAGAGTGATTTTCAAGATTTGCTCATCTCCTGGTTTTCTTGTTTTCTTGTTTTTTTTTGTTTTTTGTTTTTTTCATTTTTATTGGGCATTCAGCAGGTTGAGTGCCAAATTCTCAATAACGAGCCATACTGCACACATTAAATATGTCATTTCTTTCTGATGCTACTCTTTGAAATCATACCTATTATCAACAGTATGAGTAAACCACATTTTCTTAATACTACTAAAAAGATGGTCTCTTGCACTAACCTTTTCATTATTAACTCTGGGTTTTAGAAAGGGATACCATGAGTGGATACCCTAAAATGAGTAGTGATCTGTTAGTGGTAACCCTTTCTTTTTTAGAGACAATCCAAACACAACCATTTTACGTGGATGGAAGAATCACCACAGTTGGGTGTCATTTCATTTCATTTGTTATCTGAGTAAGACCACAGGACACAGGTGTCCATCCAGAAGGGTGACTTGGAAACACTATCTGTTTTAATGACTTGGACAGACTCATACTGCAGGTACATGGATAGATGTGATCTGTTTAAGCAACTTGGACAGATTCACATAGTAGGCAATTGGATATTAATGGAATGTACCCTTGACTCCTGTGTCCAGCAGTAATTGTTACATTTCTCACACTTTATTACAGTTTTAAAGCTGAACTATTTCCATTACTCCTGTAGTATGTAATTACATTGTGTCTGCTAGTTTTGCAGGACAGTAGTATCTAGATTATGTGGTTTCCCTGCAACTGAGTTGAAAAACCAGCACTTTTGCATTCAGAGGGTTTTCCGATGGCACTCTTATGGCAGAAGTGTGTTGTAACAAACATACCTAGGTTGGGGGCTGCTGGCTGAAAGCTTATTGTGAATTTTCCTAATAGGTTTGTAAGCCTTCATGTTGTAAAACTTTTTTTTCTGTTTCCCTGTAAGCCTAGTATTTGCACCAGGCTTCTATCCATGCAGCAGTGGCTTGTACTTCCCTGTATAGATGCAAATACTATCAAGTTAAAATATCCCTTAGAATAACTATCTCTGCAACCTTCTCCAGCCCACCTACTACTCTATGAGTATCTGAGTTGCACACAGAGCCACATCACATTGTTGGATAGCTGCAGTTCATACTGAGTATAGCATCCATTCTTCATCCGTGTGCTGTTATACCAGTCCATTTAAATCTCCCCACTCTTCTCTCTGGTTAAACCCATAGTACCATAGTAAAAAGGCACTTTCCTGCTATCCCTGTGGCTACTCTGGTGGACATGGGCATCCTGAGGAAATATAGCAATTTTCTCATGAAAACTGACAACCACTTAATCCTGAAACAAGCAAACAAAATTTGTGAGAGATGTAGTTAAACTATGAAAATTGAGACACACCTCACATACCTACAGAACACATAACAAACAGGCTGTCAACACATGCACTTCATTTCCCTTAATATATGAGATCTCAACAAATAAACCCACACATGCAGAGGTACTCACAATTAACATAAAAGCTCAGAGCCCTCAGATACTCTGCCCTCAGAAACTACTTGCAAATAAAACCAAGTCAGTTCCAACCACTACACATAAAAATACACATCACAGTGTCTCCACAAGCAAGACCCTAAGGCAAAACACCACACATTCAAATATCTTGGTCATAAGAGACCCCATTGTGAGACAAATGGATGATCCCCTCATCAGGATGGACAAAGAGAGGGTTACCGTCAGTTGCCTGTCATGAGCCAGGATTTGCCAGATCACTCAAGCACTCAGTTCACTCAACCACAAGTACCAGAATGACTGAGTCCATATGGGTGCGAATAACCTGAGACATACCTCCCTGGACTGTATGAATAGACACATGATGGACCTCTCTGAATGCATGTTGCAGGCTGGTATGAGCCTTACATTGAGCAGCATTCTACCCTCAACAAGAATGATACCACAATACAAACAGAAAATGACTGACTTCAATAATTGGGTTAGCTACTGGTGTCATTCCAAGGGGATCTAGTATTTGTCAGCATGGGATGACATGATCAACAATCCACATTACTTTGCCAGAAATGGTCTGCACCTGTCACCACTAGGCTTTCAAATACTGGCAAAGACATTACCCACCCCCATAGTGCCTGTTTTAGGCAGTGCCAAACCAACAGACCTGCCAACATAGCAAATTTGTCTAATGCCAAGCTGAAGGTACTACTACTACTCAATGCTAGCTGTCTTAACAAGAGACTGCACTCTCTGGAAGCTCTCCTTACCCTGGAGAATGCTGACATCTGTGCAGTTACAGATACATGGTTTAAAGCTTTGGAACGCACCCTGGCACTGCAAGCCTACAATGCCTTTCACACATTCAGACCACCCTTTGGAAAAGTAAATGAAAGGAAGATGTGTTTCTATTTAAATAAAAAAAAATCACATCTCTGGATTGGTCAAGCAGGATGACTAGATTGAGCTACTCCATGTCCAGCTGGCCATAGGCAAAAATCCTCCACCATATGATTGTTAGCTACAGGTCCCCAACTATGAACCATGACAACCACTGTGCATACCTGAAGTTACTAGAACCCCTTACCATTCAGCCCAACACTCTACTCATTGGCAGTTTTAACTACCCCTCCATAAACTGGGACACATATATGCCCACTAACACACAGGTTTAGAGATTCAAGGACATTTTCAATGCAAATGCTGTTGAACAGCTGGTCTGCACTCCTTCTAGGGCCTCAAATATCTTTGACATAACACTCACAAATATGGATGAGTATTGAGCCCCTGCCCCCATGTAATGTCCTCATTGGTAAGAGCAGATCATAAATTGGTCTCCTTTAAAATAAATGTAATGGTAGAATCTCCACCAAACCCTAAGACCCTAAAGAATTTTTCCAAGGCAAATTACCTTCTATTAAGTGATAGAATAGGTAATTTTAAAGCTCCCCCTGAACCCAAAAACATGGAAGCCTATATAGAAGTAAACAGAAATTCTTTGTACAACCACTTAAACAAATACACAGAAACAGTAGTAACTGACCAAACTAAACACAGGTTTAGCTGAAAAAACAAGTCACCCTGGTGGACCCCTGGCATTTGGAAGAAATTCCAGTCTAGAAGTAAGTGGGAGGGTGCAAAACAAAGAAAAAATTCCCCTATTAGTCTCAACAGGAAAATCAGGGAAATAGTCAAGACTTCAAAACCTAAATAATAGACTAAAATAGCCTCCAAAGCAAAGGATAACCACAAAGCATTTTAGTTATCTCTGAAATCTTAAAGGATAATCCCAAAGTTTAACATTCTGACTGACAGAAACTTGTTGTGAGACTTCTCCGCTGTTAACACCCCTTTTATCATGTCATCATCAACCTAGCTTCTGGTATCACTTTACTTTATATAGCACTATTTTTATTCCCTCAAGTCAGGACCGGCCTTATGTTAACGGGTGTCCTAGGCGAAAGGGCTGCACAGTGCCCCCCCCCCCCCACACACACACACACCACCCGGTGCCGCTTCCGGCTCTATCTTCACCATCCAGAATACTTTTTCTTAATTTTTCCTCACAATTTGTCCTACTTTTCATTTTTTTTCCTGCATTCATTCAACATATTTTAAAGAAACCACTTCTTTACTGCAAAAAATAAACAAATAAATACTGGAAAGTGCTTCTGCTAGAGAGGCACCCTAGGAGGCTGCCTAGTTGGCCTGTGCCTAAGGCCAGCTATGCCTCAAGTGACCAAAATACAGTCTTCAGTCTCTGTTAAAATTTTCAGCCCCCCAGTCACTTAAAGGTAATGCTTAATTTTATGATTTTTTTTAATTGTTTTTAGGCTTTGTCGCTCATCTGGTCAAGGCAAAACAGACAAACATTCATGGGTTCTGTTCAAGCAGCTTTATTACACACAAACACATCAAAAATGAGGCTTTGTAACTTAAACGTATAAACAGGCTGACTACCACAGTCATACATGTTAACACTCTGGCTGTTCTCTCAAAATGGCACTGCTGCCTGCAGTTGCTTTGTATTTATATGCACGTGCCTACATCTGGAAATGCTTCTTAAAGGTACATACACACACTCTGATCTACATCCTCCCTCTTTGAGAAATAGTTCTTACAATGACAGAATTCAATGACATGCAATTTACAGAAATGATTTTTTGACATACAATTATACAGAACTACTTATTTGACATGCAATCATACAAAATTAGGGTCTATATCACATTGTCGAACTTGTATAAGTTCGAACAATGTAATATCAAACCCAAAAGTCCGAAACTGTACAATAACAAACACACAGAACAACGATTTGTTTCCCAGGGAAAAAAAAAATCGCTGTTCCCTAACAAAAAAGAAATCACATAAACCTTAAACTAAAACTAAAGTGGGGAGTGCTTTGCCCACACCCCCCAACATGGGGGGGGTTGTGCCCCTACTTAAATATACAAACTCCGAGATCACACCACAGTGGAGGAAATAGCAAAGCCCCAAAAATGGTCCACCGATTTTTTTCCCTGGGAAAAAAATCAATGTGCTGTGGCTTCACTATTTTTGCGTTTCGGACTTTTGGGTTCGATATTACATCGTTCTAACTTATACAAGTTCGATGATGTGATATAGACCCACAAAATTAGACACATATAAAACAATTACATCCAAGCTTTTGTGCATTTTACACTAGGTCTGGAAATATGACCTGAATGTGTAACATAAAAGTTAGAAATGGATCTAGCAGCTGGGACTGTCTTCAAGGAATGTTCAACTTTGGGGACACCTGGGACATCATCAGGAACAGGGATGGATACTGTGACGCATTCTTTGGTACGAACATTGTCTGGGTTGCTCTGAGATCTAGAGTCTGTATCACAGATTTGAAGCTGCGATATCATTTCTGATACAGGAAGATGTCTGTTGTTTCTCCTGTATCTTATATCCTCAGATACCATAAGGTAGGATCTTGGCTTGGTCGATATACCTCTAACTTGACCAATTTGATCAAAGCCTTTTGTAGTTTGCATCCTCACTGTCTTTCCTTCTTTTAATGGATGAAGAAATCTGCTCATTTTATCATAGCTGGACATCTGAGAAGAATGCTTCTTAAAAAGTTGGGCTTTGACTGCTCTGTTGTTTTTAGCATTAGGCACCAACAAACTAGAACTGATAGGCAAGGTTGTTTTGGTTTGGTTAGATAAATGTCTGAGCAGGAGAGCATAGTTGGTTGTCATGGAGTATATTTCTGATACTGAGTAAATTCAAGAAGATATCAGTATTGTCAGGATTTGACCTCTCCAGTAATTGCTTTGCACTCTGTACTGCACGTTCAGCAAGGCCGTATGACTGAGGATATTCAGGACTGCTAGTAACATGGATGAAGTCACTCTTTAGCAAATCTCTGAAACAATTGACTGGTAAACTGAGAACCATTGTCAGAAATAAGTTTGTGTGGACTACCATGGACTGAGAAATGATGTTTCATCTTAGTAATAACAGCACTAGATATTACGTTAGGTAGCAAATCTCAAACCAGTTCAAATAAGAGTCTACTAACACTAAGTAATGTTCACTGTTCCATTCATATATGTCAGTTGCTACTGTTTACGTAGCTATTTCAGGAATTTGGCTTAGCTGAAATGGCTCTTTTTGCAAATGTGGCTTAGTACTGTTGCACACTGAACAAGAAGAAAGCACTTTTGCAATGTCTTTTGCTAGAGAAGGCCAAAATACTAGTCCTCTCACCCTTCTTTTGGTAGAATCGGAACCTGGGTGGCCATGATACAAAATCTGAATGCATTCACATTGTACATTGTAAGGAAGTAGGAACAATAACTTTTGGACTTTTGAAAATGATATCATCTTCCATCAGTATCTCATCTCTGTTTGCAAAGTAAGCTTGTTCTTCTGGAGGTACACAGGATTGCTTTGACGGACATCCTACATTGATGATGTGGTTGTTGAGCTTTTGCCAGATAGGATCAGTCTTTGTATGATCTCTTTGCTCAGCAAGTCTTGGGGTAGAAAGATTATGCACTTCCATAACATCAAAGTCGAAATTCTCTGCATCAAGCTGTTCCATGTTATTTCCGGGTGATCTGAATAAGGTATCAGACAGATAAAGAAGTTTACCACTTATATAGACCATTCTGAAATTGCACTTTTGCAATTTGAGCATCATTCTTTGTAGTTTTTCTGGAGTGGAATGCATAGGCTTCTTTAAAATGGTAACTAGAGGTTGATGGGCAGTTTCTATCTGGATTGCTCACCCATAAATATAATCATGGAACTTCAAACATACAAACACAATTGCCAAAAGTTCCTTCTCAGTTTGAGTGGTTTACTATCATTTATCCAATCACACCTTGTGCAAGTTATCGTTAGAATGAACCAAATGAGCGAAAAAAACAAAAATGACTGACACAAATGTCAAACACGGAAGAGGAGAAAGTTGAATTTTACATATTTTGAACAGTTTCTACACTTCCGCAAGTTGTACTACTCTACAACACATAGCAAATAACCTTTTTTGCAGGGGGTTATGCCTCCCTGCACCCACCATGTGGGGGGCTCTGCCCCCCCCCCACAACCCTGCTACTTATATATACAGACTCCGAGATTTTACTACATTGAGGGAAAGGGTACATTTCCCGATCCCCACTATAGTACAATCTGCATTAAAATCTTGAAATCCACAACAGTGAATGCTATAATGCATTTACTGTTGTGCATTTCAACACGTTTCTTTTAGTTGTTTTGTAATATTGAATTGGATGTTCAGACTTATGTAACTCAAACTAAGTCCAATCATCCTTTTGATACTAAATTATTTGAGCATACTGCATCTCAGTTTGGGTAAGAGTTCTAGATGCATAGGCAACTGGCCTGCCCTCTTGAAAAATAACTGCACCAAGACTGAACTTTGAACCATCACAGGAAAGAACTACTGGTTTGTGGACATCATAGTAGCTTAATGTAGACTGGTTAGCAATTTGCTGTTTGAGGTTATCAAATGCTCTCTGGTGTTGTGCTAACCATGACCATGCAACATTTTTGCATGTCAGCTCTCTCAACAGTGCTGATACATCACTAAAGTCAAGGATTAATTTGCCCAAATAGTTAACCATACCAAGAATTTGTTGCAAGGCTTGGACATTGTCTGGAGCTGGCATCTCACGAATGGCTGCTTGCTTGGAAGGATCTGGTCATAAGCTTGTACTGGTAAATAAATGATCTACATAAGAATAAGCTCTTTGCATCTAAGACAGAAATAACAGTGGCATTTGGCATGAGGGCTGTGATTTCCTCGACTGTACACATAGGATGATGAGGTCTTGTTAATGCTTTATTCAAGTCTCTTGGGTCAATGCATATTCTGATTTCATCTGATTTTTTTTTTTTTTTATGAGCAGTTACCATGGAAGATACCCACTCAGATGGTTTTGTGACTGGAGATATCACACCTTGCTGTACCATTTTGTCTAACTGGACCTTGACCTTGTCCTGCATAGCTATTCAAGGTCTCCTTGCTGGTTTGACCACTACACTGACCTCTGGGTCTAACATCATGGAGTACACAACTGGAAGTTTGCATAGCCTGTTGTCAAACACATCAGCATACTCTGAGAAAATAGTCAATGAAGTTGGAACTGGGACATATACTTACATGATGGACATCTTTGGTAAAAGAAAGCAGTTTCATTCTTAAACTGTTTCTGAGACCTACTAATGACTGCATAGGTCTTCGGACTACATAAAATTGCAAGCTGTAACTGTTCCCACTTGAATTGCAGGAAAGCACTACTGAACATTTGGTTTGAATCTCTTCACCTCCATAAGCAACAGGCTTTGCACAATTGCCCAAATTAAGTTGCTCATCAGCTCTCACTTTAGTAACTGGTTCTGTTGACATTACATTACATTGTGAACCAGTGTCTACTTTGAGCTCTGTGGCTTACCATTGATCTGGACAGTACAAAATACTTCATCGTTTGCCAATAAGTCTACTGCATTAACCTTTCCATCGACCACTGACACACCATCTACAAAGAAAGTAGGTTTGCAGTTCTCTACATGATCAACTTGCTTTTTTGAGTGACCTTTCTTAATAACTGAATGATGTTTGCTTGATTTACAAAACTTTTGAAAATGATTCCATTTTTTACACTTGTGGCATTGCTGACCAAATGCTAAGCACTTCTGTGTTTTAGACTCAGGATTGGCTCTAGAATTATGACAGTTAGCAATACGTTAATAATAAGAATTGACTTGGGTTTTTCTGACTAACTCTTACACTGTACTGAGCATGCTCCTTTCATTAAGCTAGCCTTAGAACTTGCTAGAAAACTCCAGGTTTTCCTTGCACACCTACAAGGGTTGCAGCTGCCATGTGGTTAGGCATGTTTCTGCTTGCTATGTGTTGCATGCTTTCTACATTTGCTCTACAGGCTGCTGAATCCATGCCTTTATCACTTTTAAGCATGCTGGTGTGTCTTTCTGTGAGCTCATGGATTTGACAAATTTCTATGGCTTTGCTGAACAATAAATCACTGTCACAAAGCAAAATCTTTTTCACTGCAGCATTATTGACACAACACACAAGCTTGCTCTTTATCAACTCATATTTCAAGTCACCAAATCTGCACATTTTAGCTTTGTTCCTCAAGTCAGTGATATAAGCTGCAAACGTTTACCTGGCTTTTCATTTCTTGTATAAAATAAGTGTTTCTCTAATGTAACATTTGTCTGGGAGTTGTGCATTTCTCTAAATTTTCATTTTAAGCACTAAAGGTCTTCCCTTGATTCATTCAATACTACAATATGATGGTTTGCTCCTTCTCCTGCATATACTTCTGTTACATACACAAATGAATGATCTTTTTCAATAGCTTCTGACCCAGCTAAGTTAAGCAAAATGAATGCACTTGTATGTGCATCTTTATCAGAAAAATACCGCTTGTATAAAAATATTGCATTCCTGCTTGAATACTCTCCAATTCCCTGCTATATTATGATCAAACACAAGTGGACGTGGTCTACAAAATGCCTCTGCCATATCAACATGCAGTAGTGAAGGTGCTTGAAACCATATATGAATGTACACACATAAATATATATGCTAGAACTTTATGCTAGTATTGTAATTATGCCCAGTAGCACAACAAACTCTTTGAAATAACTGTACTTTGCCAAATAAGTCTCTGTAGCACAAGCACACTTTGAAATCACTGTACTTTATGTAACCACTCATCAGTGAAATAAATACTTTGAAATGACAATACTTTGCAAATAAACTGTACATGGCAGAAGAAGCTCAGGTTAAGAAACACTTTGAGATGAATAGACTTTGCAAATAAACTGTACTCAGCACAAAACCCTTTCAAAATGGCTGCACTTTGTGAAATAACTGCACAGTGTAAGAAAGTGAAACGGTGGCTTTCTGCGAATAAATGCACACAGCTCAAGAAACTTTTCAAAATGGATAGGAATGTTTCAAAATGTCTGTACTTTGTCTTTACTTTGCAATATAACTGTAGTTTTCACAAAGCAAACACTTTGAAATAATAGCACTGATATAAAGTACACACTCGGCAAACACTTTGCACACTCAGATACTTCGAACAACTCTAGTTATGCTTTGAATGGCTTCGGTCAATGTGAAATAGTAGTTTGTGCCTAAACACAGTCTTTTACTAAAAAACATGCAGTCACCTTTCTATTTAAGTTTAATTTTGCCCTTTTATTGTACTTGTATTCCCTTTTAATCTCTTATTATGCTCATTATACTTTTCTTGTGCCCGTTTTACTCTAAACATGCTTGTTATTGAAACCAAAGGTAATTCTGAGCCCCATATGAATAGTTTTGCTACATTTATCAAATATCATGGTTTTGAGCATTTTGTTTAATTAATAATGTGGGTTGTGCTTTTCGTTTGCTTACTAATACATTTTATGCTACTTGTTTGATTAATAATGCATTTTGTGCCTTAAAATGCGCTGTTTCATTTTCTTTGCCAAATAAATTATTTGCCCAGTTTTCTTTACTTTTAGATTGTCTCTGGCCCTTTTTCATTTGTCTGTGCTCCATTTCACTCAACCTGTTTAGTCTGCCTTTACCTTCAACTCTGCACCTCATGGCTCGAAGAAGTAGCTCTTCTAATTCCACTTCTGACACCATATCATTTGTCTGGTCAGGATAAAACAGATGAACAT
Organism: Protopterus annectens; assembly: GCF_019279795.1. Lineage (NCBI taxonomy): Eukaryota > Metazoa > Chordata > Ceratodontiformes > Protopteridae > Protopterus > Protopterus annectens. Next base: position 24,770,687 of record NC_056736.1, on the reverse strand, counting down.
TTGCGGGTTCTGTTCAAGCAGCTTTATTACATGCAAACACATCAGAAATGAGGCTTTGTAGCCTAAACTTAAAAGTAGAAATTGCCTCATGTTTATTGACAACTAGATAATTCTCAAAAAATGATATAGTATGTGAGAGATGTATTTACACAATGTCATTGGAGGCAAAGCTTTCACTAAAAGCACTCCTAATGTCAATAAGGTTATCAGTAGTTCACACACTGCACCTATCGCACACACTTCAAAGTAGACTCTTTGACTCACATATGCGGAGGCACTTAAATGCAACCTTTCTAAACCCAAAAGGCTTCCTAGATGAAGTACACATAAAAAATACCTTTATCAACACATACAGCCACCTCTTGTGGTCCCTCTACATCTAAGCCCATAAGGCAAGCAACCACAAAAAACAACATTCTGGCCATTAGATACTTCATTGTGAGACAGACGATGTCCATCTCACCAAGGCTGAGTAGGGAGAAAGTCACAGTCAGTTACTTATCAGGGTCTAGGATCCACCACATTACACACGCACACAGGTCATTGGACCACAAGTATCAGTATGACTCATTATAGTTAATGTGGGTGTAAATGACCTGAGACATACTGTCATAGACTATATGAACAGAAATGTCATACAGCTCTCAGAATGTGTGTCCCAGGCTAGTATGAGCCTAGCACTAAGCAGCATTTTACCTTCTTCAAGGATGAATATTGGGTTAGTTCCTGGTGCCATTCTAAGGGAGTGCAATATTTGTCAACATTGAAGAAGATGGTCAGACAATGCTGCTTTGCCAGTGATGGTGTGCACCTCTCCTCTCCAGGCTTTGAAATATTACCTCAAAAATTGTTCACCCCCCCTTTTTTTTTTAGGCAATGCCAAATTGAAAGTACATCCAATATGGCCAATCAAAACCAAGAAAATCTAAAGGTATTACTGCTTAATGCTGGGACTCTAAACAAAAAAGCTCTACTCCCTACAAGGTCTCCTTACCCTAAAAAATGTTGACATCTGTGTGGTCACTGAGAAATGATTTAAAGCCACAGAGATCACACTGGCAGTACAAGGCTAAAATGTCTTCCACACATTTAGACCAGCTACTACACAGACAAGGACTGAAGGTGGACATGCCTCAATTTACATCAAAGATTAATATACCGCAAGGCTGATCAAAAAGAACAATGCACCTTCCTTGCAAGCTATAGGTCTTCCTGTATGTTCCAAGAAACCCATAATATGTATTTAAGCTTATTGAAAACACTATTCATCCAACCAAATACCATATTCATGGACAACTTTAATTGCCACAGTATTAACTGGGAATCGTATATGATACCAAACGTACAGGCGCAAAGATTCTTGGATTTTGTAAACACAAACTCAATGCACTAGATTGTCAATACACCAACCAGGAATGCAAACATTTTAGATCTGGTCCTCACTAATACGGGAGACTGCTGCATGCACCGTAGTGTAATGTGTTCTCTAGTAAATTCAGACCACAAAATGGTCTCCTTTGAAGTAAAAATACAACCTGGAATCCCAGCTAAATCTGGAATATTCAGGAAGTCTTCTAAGGCTACTTTTCTACTATTAAGTGATGACCTGGCTAAATTTCAAGCCTCCATAAACCCTGAGAACACTGATGCCTGTGTGGAATTGTTCACAGAATCCCTATGTAAGCATGTTAATAGCAGCATAAAGTTAGCTGTACCCACCAGGAAGAAATACAGAACTAACTTAAAAAAAAAAGAACAAGCCATCCTGGTGGAATCACAATCTTAATAGCTCAATAGGCTGTGTAACAGAAGGAAGAAAATCATTACAAAAACTAGGAGGTGTAGCACCTAGCAGGATAAAACACTATCATTAAACTAAACAAACAACTCAGAGTACAAATAAAGCTTACCAAAGCCAAATTTGAGGTAAATTTGGCCTCCCAGGCTAAGGACAACCACAAGACATTCTTTATCTATGTCTGTAACCTCAAAGGCAATACACAATTGTGTGCAGAGCTCATTGTTAATGTAGCTACCTATACTGAGCCAGAAGATACAGTAAGCATACTGGCCGACAAATTTGACTTCATCTTTATTCATCTCTCACCATCAACCTTTCCTCAAGAAATACTATCAAATATAGCTCCCCCTACTATCACTAGGGAACAGGTCCTTAATTCTCTCTAAGGCCAAAACCACTGCATCAATAAATCCAGACAGTATCTCAAAATGCTTTCTAAATAGCATGAAACATGACCTACAAGTATCTCTGTAATTTCTATTTAACTGTAGCTTCCAAACAGGCTTCATGTCTGACAAATGGAGAACAGCAACATCAATCCCTCAGCACAAAGGTGGGCTATCTTCAGACCCTGGTACCTATAGACCCATAAGTGTCACTAGTCTCATATGCAAAACCATGGCAAGAATTATCATGCAAATTATCAATAAAGAAACCTCCAGACACTGGACCCAACCCAATTTGGTTTCATCAAGGGCAGGTCATACCTACTCAATCTGATGGACTTCTTTGAGAAGGTCACCCAAGCAATGGATGAGGTCTAAACAGTTCATTCCATTTACCTTAAACTGGCCAAGGCATTTGACACAATACTCCAGTCGGGCATTGTTGACAAACTCAAGAGGTTAGGTATAAACCCTTATGTCATCCAGTGGATAGCCAACTGACTCACAGACGAGACCCAGGAAGGTAGAATTTGGGAGTCCACCTCTACAAAGAAGCCAGTCACAAGTGGAATCCTTCAGGTATCAGTCCTCTGACTGCACCTTTCTGACATTTACTTCACTGAAATCAAGGCCAATGTCAGTGTCCTCTGGCCGACTAAATTTGCTGATGATTACAAATTAGGAGCAGTCATAGAATCCCCTACGAACACAAATATTCTCCAGGAAGATCTGGCACAGATAAATAGTTGGTGTTGGAGCCATAGATTAAAACTAAATGCCAAGAAATGCATAATAGTATCCTTCGGGAAGTCATCCACCTATGGTAACTATCATATTAACAACACACCCTTAAGAGTTGACCCAGTAGTCAGGAACTTGGGGACACACATAGTAATCTAACCTTTTTACCATCATTGTGTCTACAGTAGTGAAAAATCATTATATGTTGTACAACTTACAAAGGAATGGCATCTAGGTCCAAGAAATTCATTGTTCCACTGCATTTAGCATTCATCAGACCTATAATTGAGTACAATGCCCCCTTGGGTATGTACCTAACTGGGAACATCCAACAACTGGAGCATCCACAGAGGTTCCTCAATAAAAGAACACAGGGCATAAGTAACATGTCCTGTGCAGACTGCCTCAAGGCCTTATACCTATATTTTGTCTTCTAAATGCTGTTGAGGGGTGATCTGTTCCTGGCATACAAGGCATTGTCAGATCCCACCTTGATGGACCTCCTGCATATTTGCAAAACAAACAACACCAGAATTACACACTCTAAAGACTTAAACATTGCCTGTGATATAAATAGGACCTGCTGAAGAGGCAGATCTTTATCCCAGAGACCTTCCCTTCTCAGGAACAGGATTTCCATCCATGTGAAGCAGTGTTCCTCCCTAACCCAATTCAAGTGTAACTTGGACAATTGGATGGACAGCATGAGATTCATCCCTGGTTTGGCACCTATGTCTTTAATGGACACAGACAGTCTGTAAATGGGTTACGTGTATCAATGGCATGAGAACTTGTTAGATATGTTAGATATTTGGGATGCATGGCTAGCCTAAAATATTCCTTGTGGTCATTACCCTTGTAAACACCTGTAAACCTATATAGATCTTATTTTTTTTCTTTTATTATGTAGCTTGTTAATGTTGCATTCCACCAAAATGGTTTATTTTAATGTCCGCCTTATATGTGGTGATGATTGCTGCAGCACTTGGTTTATTATACTTTTTAGGATGGAGTAAAGTTCATTGGCATAAGTGACAAGTTGGGCAATATTTGGTTTGGAAATTTTGCATTTGAGTTTCGACATTGTATCATACAGTTTTAATAAGTTTGCCTTTTTAAAGTCTGTGAATACAGAGGTGGTCATTGTGCTGGGTTTAGATGCATTAATGTCTTTACTCTGACCATGGATAGAGTGTTAGGATATACTGTATATGCTGGTCTAGCTTGCCTGAATGCAGAAAATAAATGTTACTGTGTGGACCACATTCCATTTTGTGGCATAGAGGCTTGTTAGTGCAACATATCAATTGCCTAAATGGATCTGTGAGGCTAGTTACCATAATGTAGCACACAGTAATGATGATGGAAACTGGCATTGTTGTGACTGAAACTCTGGGACTGGCTGCTGTGATGTGGCACACACAACTGGTGCTGAATGGCAGCACTGGTGTTAATGAACACCTGTGAGACTGGCTGCACGATATGGCAAAGAAGCTCATCGCAGCACTGCCTTGTCAGTGAAGTAATCTTTCCATTCTTCAGAGACTCGTTGCAATGCAGCATTGTAACCAAAAGTCAGTCTGTGTGATTTGGCCAAAACAGGTAATGTAGTTCAGTGCAAAGTCACAGCCTATACATTTTATGGGTTGTGCACTATGGTTGTAACAATGTAATTCAGTGCATTGCTATAGCATATATATATATATATATATATATATATATATATATATATATATATATATATATATATGTGTGTGTGTGGGGGTGCAATATAGTTCCAAAGTGTATAATTTGTAAGTTCCTGGCTACAACCCTCATTGATGCCTTGCATTTTTGTCTTGCATCTTGTACAATTTTTGATTTTCTGGTAAGTCACTAAGGTTGTATACCCTTTCAGAGGTTGGACATTCCATTGGGACAGTGTATATCATATCTGTTGAACTCATATATGGCCTCTTATATTCAGCAGACAAATCCAGGTTTTCAAAGGTCTTTTGTTGTCACAGTTTGCCACTATGTTTGGTGTCCAGCTGGGTGCTGTTTGACATTTGTATAAAAGAGCTGGGAGAGATGCTGTATGAAATCAAGTGTCTCTTATGGAATCAGTTTTTATTGATTATTGATATGATTTGTTTGTGGAGGTACCAGTATCTACCAAAGAGCTATAGTACTATTGCATTTTTGCAATTCCTTCATAGGCACTGTACCCTCTCTGAAGGAGCAAAATCTTCTGGGGCAGTATGTTTGTGTTTTATACCAGAGCACCTTATTTGAAGTCCCTAGATTTTTATTTATTTACTTATTTATTTTTTATGTGAACTGTCTTCAGGAAACTGACATATGGCTTCTTATATATGACTTATATACAGTTATCAAAATAAGCATTTCAGAGTGTGTATGTTTTCACTATCCAGCACTATGCTTGGTTTCCTCCTGGGAAACATTTGACCTCTGCACAAAAGGTTCAGAGAAGGTGGTGTATGACAGCAAATAGCAGTTTCGGGATCACGTGTGATTGATTATTATCATTGTTTGTTATGGAGAGAGACATCTAACAAGGAGGTATATAACTATAATGGCTATATGATTTCTTCACAGTCAGAGATAGTGAACCTTCTAAAATGTGGCACAGTCCACTGGACAGAATATGTATTTTGGTGCCAAAGAACCTTTCTACATGTCACATCATTTTTTAGAGCAGACCTTTTCAGGGAGCTGACATACAGCTTGTTATATATAGCTAGTAAATCCCATTTCAGATGGATTTTGTTGTCACAGTCCGGTACTGTGTTTTATTTTCACCTGAGGGCTATTTGACCTCTGTAGGAAAGGCTGTATAAAATTAATATCCAGAATTTATGTGTACTAAGTTTACAGTGTCTTTTCCTACCTACAAAATAAACACATACTTACAACATCATTTTTATGTGGTATATCCCCCTTTACTGGTAACTTATTTATTGCCAGTTTTTCACTGGAACTCCTGACACTCTACTATCTTGGTACAACACTGTTTTCCTTACTTTAATGGTTTTAATCTATCTGTCAGATTTAATCACTTTTGTCAGAATTTCTCATGGAATTACATAATATTGTTTCATTATTATATCACATCCTTCTAACTTTCTCAGTACCAGCCATTTTTATTTCCCATATTAGTGCTTTTCTAGATTTTTTTTATTTCTTCATTTACATATTCCTTTTCATCTTTTTTATTATCTTCATCCCCCAGAATTTTTGTACTTATATTTAAACAGTCTCACTATTAAAGTCTCATTTCCTTCCTTTATTCGCTCTAATACTCTACACAAGCTTAAAGAAACAGAATAAACAACTGAATTTAGTAAACCCAGTCCTCCTCCATCTTCTCTCATATACACCACACCCATTTTTACAGGTTTAATCTTGAACCCCACAGGACAGAAAACAATTCCTCAATTTCCTTTTTATATTTTACTGGGATCATATAAATGTTCAACATATATCCTATTTCCTTTTGGTTGAATGCCCTAGGAATAGTTCTGATCAGAATATACCTTTTTCCCCCTTCCTTGAAAAATCTTTCCCATTGTTCCACAACTCAGGCACAATGTATTATTTTAGCTGGAAGGTTTGCACTTACATTATGAGGGACCTCAGAAATCTCACTGAAAGCTCTGCTGGCATATACACTCTATGGGCTCTGTCACTAAGTATGGTCCCCTTGTACATCCCTATCCATTAGCTCAATTGGATGACTATAAAGCTTTTGAAGACTTTTACTTCTGCACCTTCAGGTATATGAATAAAACACGGGTTTTCATTTCTTTCTTTGTTTTCTGTCTTGATCAACTTATCACTCATGTACTCCTGGGAAGCTTGTAGCTATGCAAGTTTGATGGTGTGTTCCCCTCATTTTCATGAGCCTTTGCATTAGCTGGCATTCTACCTTCACTAAGGATAATGCCACAGTATGAACATAAAATGTTTGATTTTAATAATTGTCTTAGTTTCTGGTGTCACTTTGGAGGGATCCAATAACTCTCAGTATGGGAGGAATGTGGTGAAAAGATCATGTTCTTTTCCCAAGGATGGACTGCACCTGTCCCCTTTCAGCCTTCAGATATTGGCTAAAACTGTATCCATCCCCTTAGAGCCTTCTTTTGGGCAATGCCAACAAGACAAACTACCAACATAGTGAAAAACTCTACAAGCAACCTTAAGGTGTTACTGCTCAATGTTTGGATCCTAAACAAACAACACCACACTCATCAAGCCCTCCTCACTCTGGAGAATGTAGGCATATGTGCTGTGACCAAGACTTGGCTTAAACCATAGAAGGTACTCAGGCTACAGAGCCTTCCACACATCTAAACCAACAACAGCACCAACTGCAGACAAAGGTGGAGGCGTTTTGATCTACATTGGCAACAAACTTACCTCCAAGTTGGTTAAATAGGATGATATCATGAAGCTCATCCATGTGCAAGTCAGCATAGGCATGGCTGCTCACCATATCATGGCTAGCTACAGGTCACCATCTATGAGGGCTTGAAGGCTCTGTCTCTGTGTTCAGTGTCCTACAGGCAGCTGAGAGGGGATATTTGTCTGGCTTACAGGGCTTACTCAGACTGGGCACTAATGGGTATGTTGCACAAAACAAACAACATCAGAAACACTAGATCCAGGGATCTACATTTTGCTTGTGAAATAAACAATACATGCTGGAGAGACAGATGTGTGTCCCAAAGAATCCCTGCATTATGGAATTGTCTCCCCATGCATGCAAAATAGAGCTGATCCCTGACTCTATTCAAATAAAACCTTGACAATTGGATGGGAAATTATTAATTTACCCTTGGTCTGCCCCCCCCCCCCATGTCCCTTATGGAGAGAAGCCATCCTTGAGTATTATCCTAACACTCCCCTACAAATACTTAGATATCCCCCTACTGACATGTATCCCCAGATAGACACTCAAGATACTTAGAACCCAAATGGCTTGGGGTACGCAGCTAAGTATGTAAGGATTGTAGTGACATAAATCAATGAATTTTAAACTTCATCAAGCCTTATAGTAGTCTTACTTATATATTTTAGCAAGTAATCTCACATCTTCTATTTCCTTATACACTGTGTCTGTCTTTACATACAGGGCAGCAATTTCCACGGCCTTCAGTCCCATCTCTTTATCATATTTTAGTGCTTTCTTCTCCATCTTGCTTTTTTGCTACAGGATCAGTATAACATGTTTCCTTCTGATATGCTCTCTTTCTAAGCACTTTTCTTTCTCCTTTCGCCTTTTCATCATGATGACTACTACTTCCAAACATTCATCAATTCAGACTGGTAGTAATGACTTAATCATTATTCCAGCTCTTTCTGCAGGGCAAATCAAGGTTCATTTAGCTTTGTGCCATACTGATTTTAGCTTTGTTTGTGGAAGAAGATAAAAATATGAAATATGTCATTACTATATGTCATTGCTTGTTACGAAGTCTGCACAAACTTTCTCTGCTTGTACCTTCACTTTGTCCTGCAGCAACGTGATAGCTTTTGTTTTTTATAACAAGTTACATTCCTAATGTTTGAATTTAATTTTTCTTAAGCAGTGTCATGATATACTGCTGTTATTTATGAGCTTTTAAGATAAGCTGACTTCACAGCTGGATCTGGAAGATTTGAGTACATAAGCAAGGAGTTCTAGTATTTCTTTGAAACCTGTTTCCGTAGGTATAGAGATTTTTACTGTACATATTATGACATTTGTGATTCTGCATTTTTTTAATTTTATTTTCTATATCCATGTATATTTATTCCTTACCTACATGCATTTTTGAATGGAGAGGGTAGTATTATCATAGAATTCAATTACAGTAATGTATGCAGATTTTTTTTTCACTGATGATGTCTGTTTTCCCAAATATGCTATTCACAGTATCACAGGTCATATTACAAAAGTCTAAGAAAGATGTTTTTATTGTGAAGGAATTTGAGTTTATTTCTTCAGTTAAATATAATGGTATCAAGGTCTGTATTTCTTTATTTAAATTACTGAGTATGCAACTGTGGGGTGTCTATATCACCACATCGAAGAAGCAAAATGTCGAACGCTCACAAGAGCAAAAATGCTGAAAGTCTAACTCGTTATTGTGGGGGGCTGTGCCCCCCACACCCCCCGCTAAATATATATTCCAACTCCGAGATCACACTACAGTGAGGAAAGGGCAAATATCCCAATCTTCACTGTACAGCGATCTCAAAAATGAACCCTCAACATTTCGGCACTTTCGCTATTGTGCCGTTGGACATTTTTACTTTTCAATACGGTGATATAGATCCACTGTGGTAGGAATGAAAAAGATGTTTATCAGCATAATTTCTTAGATACTGGCACCATAGATAGCAAGGTTTTATAATAATTGCTCAAAATAGTATATATATATATATATATATATATATATATATATATATATATATATATATATATATATATATATATATATATATATATATATATATATATATATATGCTACTTATCATAACCAAATCTAAAAACTCAGGAGGTGATGCTCTTTGACTGCATCTCTAGGAAATGGAACTCTATTCCAGTAGTATTGAGACAACTAGTAAACCTAAATTCTTTCAAAATTAGTCTTAAGCAACATCTCTTTCATACTTGGATGTGCTCATGTGATACACCAGACTAAGAAGGTAGACTGAGTTCCTGCTGCAAATCACCACACATTCAATACATTTGTAATCAAGCATATGTTCCTAACCAAATGACACTGCATCCTATGTTGTTTGTTTTTCTTTGAGCTTTTCCTAGTTAGGGGTTGCCACAGTGGAACTCCGGTCTGCTAATGATTGACAGTAGATTTTTATGGTGCCAAGCTGCCAGCTTGACACCCAACCTTCAACAAAGACGCACCCATTTACACATGTCTTTCAACCACCACTTGACCACGGGGAGGACATGCAGACTCCACACAGAAGGCACGCCAGCTGGGAATCGAACTGGAGAACCTCTTGCTGTGAGGCGACAATGCTGCCACTGCACCACTGCGGCTTCAAATGACATGGCATCCTATACTACTTCTAAATTTCCCATATAAAGTTAATCATTATTCTAACTTTTCTACTTCTGAATGTTAATTTCATGTTTTTATAATTATCATTTGTACTTTTATTCAATGTCCTTGTAAATATTACAAGTAATACAATATAATGCTTTACTTGGCTAACTGTGTTGTACTTTTATTTCTGCATTTTTTTTCTCTGGAACTTTTCTCTTCAGGCCTACACTAAAAAATATCTTTATGTCCAGTTGGGCTATCCCAATTAACAAATACAATCACTCAATCAATAAATAAATAAGACATTAGTAAAAGTAATTTAAATTACAGTGATGTGAGCTGCCTTTTGTTTGAAATGACAATGGCATGCATTGAACATCTAGCATCTGAGTATCTAACTAGACACTTACAACAGTTGGAATGCCCACAAAGGTTAATCTCCAGAAGAAATCAGGGCATGAATAGCCTGTCCTACACTGATTCCCTAAAGGCTCTCTCTCTGATTTCAGTTTCCTACAGGACCTGAGAAGGGAGCTTTGCCTGGTTTATAGGGCTTCCTCTGACTTAGCCCTGATAGATCTGTTGCACATGCATAAAACAAACTGCACCAGAATTAATAGATCTAGGGATCTGAATTAAGCTTGTGACATAAACAGAACATGCTGGAGGGACAGATATGTATCCCACAGGATCCACTATGGAGTAGGCTCCCCATCCATGTAAAAGAGTTCATCCCTGACCCTGTTCAAACAAACCTTGACAACTGGATGGACAGAGGCCGTCAATAACAGATGTATTATCCTAACAACTGTCCTAAAATCCTTAACTACCTGCAGGTGACCATGCTGCAAATCAGCAAGCCTATGCAGATAGGCTGCTAAGGCTGCCCCACCAGGCAGGTTAGTAATTCTTCTTCATGTATTGTTATTTAAAATTGATGAGAGAGCCTGGAAAAAGTTTTGTAGCTCCATAATAAAGGCATAAAATGCCCTGCATAATGTCTCTGCATGTACTGTTATATAAAATAAGTCAGAGAGCCAGAAAATTAATAAAGGTCAAATAAGTCCAGAATAAATATATCTGCATGTACTGTTATATAACATAAGTGAGTGAGCCAGAAAAAGAGTGTGGTAACCCATTAATAAAGGTCAAATAAGTCCTGAATAATATGTCTGCATGTACTGTTGTATAACATAAGTGAGTGAGCCTGAAAAATAGTGTTGTAACCTATTAATAAAGGTATAATACATCTTGAATAAGTCTTCTGTATGCACTGTAATACCAAATAAATGAGAGAGAGAGTCTGTAGAAAAGTGTGTAATGTAATTAATAAAGGTATAATACTTGGAGTGTGTCTGTGTCACTTACTTTGAAATATTGTTGTACCCTTGCATTTTATAAATAGTACTGTTGTATTAAGTGCTGTCAACCCACAGTTGGGCACTCCCATATAAAGTAGATGAAGGAAGTGCCAGTAGTTGTGAAGCATATATACAGTCCTTAACAGCTGGTAATTGGCTGGCATGCACAGGTAAATCTGGCACAAGAGTAGCTTGTTAATGTGTACCACAGAAATGGGATTGTGCTACATGAAATGTAGGTTTCTGTAGAAATGTAACAGAAAATGTCATGTGAACACATCCAGATATGTAGATATATACATATACATAAAATATATAAGTATGTAGCAGTAACATCTGCATCTTGGACAGTTAGTATGTCAGATATAGGTCAGGTATATAATGAACTAGCCAAACCCATTACACAACCTAATGCACGTTGCCAAGTGTAATAATACATGTAGGGGATATACACCTGCAGTCAATAGGAATGTAGTGTAGACTAAAAGTACTTATGAGATGTTAATGGAGGTATCTTTTTACACGCTACTGTATGTGCATAAACAATGCAATTCCACACCTGAATGGGTATGTCTAATCTCACAACATTTGTTGGGACATATGTCCTATTGTTCTATAAATATCTGCATGAACTTTGATGCATGTTCCCTGTTCAAACACCCCAATCTTGGTGGCCTATTGCCACCAACCATCCCAGCATGCTGTTGGAATGTCCACTGTCGTTCAATATATGCATGTGTTATGCTTGCTGTTCAACTGTTGGAACCCTGGTGTGTTGGGTTAATGGGAATATTACTGCATGCTGTTACAACTAATTTGGAATGCTGTCATCTATGTTGTAATTAAACACACCTAAACACAGAACGTATGGGAAGGCCGGTCCCAGCGGACCCACCTGTCCCTCCTCAGCTGGCAATTGCACCTGGCACCAGCAGGTCCGGTGCCCAGCCCGGGGTCCCCTCCTCCATTGGTCCTGTGCCACCTTCGGGTGGAAGCACTGCAGGGGATGGGGCTCGTCCCCCCTGTGCAAGCATGGGTGGAGAAGGGCCACCTGTCACCCTCCGAAGGGTCCAGGCTGTGGTGCGTAGGGAGAACCAGCGTTTAATCGCTGATCCCCTATGCCAGCTTGAGGCAAGAGTGGCACGACTCATGGGTGAGCCAGCCCCTCCTACACAGCCCCCAGCACAGCCACCCTGAGGGCTGTGACGGTGCAGTGGTGACTGCCCATGGGTGGGGATCTCAGGTCCACTGTTACCATCTGTGGGCTCATGAGCTTGCTATTTCCAAACATCCTTCCCCATCAATTGTCTTCACCCACCCCATGTGTCATATTCCGCCACTGTATGCATCTTGTTTGTCTTGTCTGTTTACCTCCCCAACCTACCTCCCCAAATATACCTACTTCCTCTAACTCACTTTCCACTCTCACCTAAAAAAAAAAAAAAGGCAATCTGTTCCCACAAAAAAATTATGCCCCATACATAGCTGCCCATTTCGCACACATGTCTGCTGGACATATAAACTGATAATTATAATTGGTAGTACAACATACTTTGTTGTCCTCACCCCTCTCTCAGGGGTGGAAGGTTCCAAATTTCACTCCAAATTTATTGCATATGCACAGCTGTTGCTGGTAAAGAAATGGGCAGCTATGGACCTTCCCTACACCCATCCTGCACATCCCGAGCTGGTTTCCCTCTTTGTGCCCCCTTTTTCACCACTTTCCTATCTCCTCATTTTCTTATCTTTCAAAGAAATTACCGTGGGGGTTAGTGGGAGTAAGCACCTTTAAGCAGTAGTTAGCGGGTTTGCACCAGTGTGCGCATGTGTGCTTAGCTTAGTATTGCTAAGCATCGCGCAAACTCACGCAAACCCACTTACAACTGCTTAAAAGTGCCTTAGTCACTCTGTATGTCTGGGCCTTTGTTCTGCTCAGCAGCAAAATAAAACACCTCTGTCCATCTCGAACCCCAGACTTTGGACACACTAGACTGCATTAAGTACCACGAAGCCACAGCAGATGTACAATAACTTGGTGCTGAAATAAACATATCATGCATTACAATGAGGGAATGTAAAGGGAAAATAGGAATGCCATAACACAAATCTTGTTCTGTGGGTCTTTACCAGCAGTTGTTGTGGAATTGCATGACATGACTGTGAAAAGAGAACCAACCATTCTAGAAGGGAATAATGTTACAGTAGCACCTTACAAACCCCCACACAGTATCAGAGCAGGATAAACACTGCATATCTGAATAGGGCAGAGGCCAGACTTCCCAACTGTGACTGCTTTACAGGGATGTCCCTGATTCGTAAACAAATGTTAGCTGTGCCCCTCTGAAAAGTACTAACATTAGGCAGAAAAGTGTGGAATCACACTTAATGAATAATGTCAATAAGTGAGAGTAGACACTGCTTGCACGTCAGAAAAGGTGTAGTAATACATATGCCCCGATTCCCTCGAAGTCTCAAATGAAATATGTCTGTAATATATTACAGGTGTATCTCACTTATATGTACCTTTCCCTGAGGCTGTTCAAATAAATACCTGAGAGTATCTGAGGCCTGGCAGAGGCAGAAACACACAGGCATATCAGCATTTCTGCTGTTACACACTCTGCAAATAGCTTTGGAAGGAATTCCATAAGCATGCCCTTATGTAGGAGTACAACACAGAAATATCAAAGGATGTAGCCATGTACTGCTAGCAACCAACTGTGACAATGCCATTGTTCCAGTGCTGAAAAGACTGGTGTGGTGCACAGACAAAGAATACTAAGCTAACCTCTGGCTACCATCTGGATATGTCCACAGGTGGGAGCTACACAGACAGACTACTTGCCTTGATAGACTAACAGGTACACAGCAACCCTGTATGTTCAGCAAGATAAACATCACATGATAAGAAATAATGCTCTCTGCAGTTCTGCACCCCTACCCAAAACTACTATATACCTGTGTATTTAGGTAAAGCCAAGGGTGTAGGTAGGCATACTCAGTACTGAAATATGCCCAGTTGTCTTGAGCAGCCTGTGCTAATGTCAACACAAACAAACTACAAACTGTTCAGAAGTGAGTAACTTAATAATTACAGTATAGCAGTTCACAAACAGTGCATGTGCCAAAGGAATACATTGCAATAACTACTTTTGTATGGCGATTAATTGTCTAATTCAAAAAGAAAGTACATACTCCCATGTATCCTGTGTTAGCATTTGGAGGGGTGAGTAAAAGTCTACACTGAGAAGTGTGTACTGGAAGCAACAACATTCAGGTTTGAGTACAACATGCATATCACTGGCTACAACCCTAGCTTCAGATATGAGACATATACCAATCTTCTGACTGACACAATGGTGTCCAGAGCAAACAAGTATGGGCCCCACCTTGGAAAGCTGAAAGGGCTATGCCTACCTAACCTAGCATTTTATAGCAGTGGGCTGCAATCACAGTGAGTACTGCATTACCACACAGCAGGCTGCATGCAATTACTAAATTATGGGCACCAATTGGTGCAGAGGCCGTCACATGCACATTTGCAGATACCTATAAAAGCAGGCTGTACCTACTGTCCACACATGCAATAACATCATTGCAAGAACAGAGAGAGAGAGAGTGAGAGTGAGAGCGAGACAGAGACAGAGACAAAAGAGACAGAAACAGAAACAGACAGAGAAAACCCAAAAAACAAAAAAACAAAAAAAACAGTAACAACAGATGGAGCAGAGTAAAACAAACGTAAGGTATGTAACACATATGTATTTGCCGGCATGTAGTAGATGTTCTTGAAGAGTACTCTACATACTGTGAATCATCCATATGTGGCAGCAGTACATATCTATATGTATCTGCACATGTGCATAGGGCAAGGGACATACTGCAACTGTTAGTGAAGGGTGGACATATATATATGTTGTTGAAGGCTGTGATGTGCATATATCTATGTAGGTTGTAGTGTGTGGCATAGAAAACAGCATGCAGTGCTGGTATATGTCATGTGGTGGTTAAACACTGTGGGACTGATTTGTCAGATCTTCTGTGTTACAGCCAGTGAGGCCTGCTAAAGCTACATGGGCTGAGGACAACAAAATGCATTCTGCACAACACTGCTCAATATTATTACATAACTGTATATCTCGCAGCTGTCGCATAATTGATATCCTCACCATGAAAGGTGGACTGTATATGTGCCTATATGTACATCTATATGTACAGCAATGGATGTTCAGATGTATGTGTGTATATCTATATATATATATATATATATATATATATATATATATATATATATATATATATATATATATATATATATATATATATATATATATATATATATAAAGAGAGAGA
Organism: Protopterus annectens; assembly: GCF_019279795.1. Lineage (NCBI taxonomy): Eukaryota > Metazoa > Chordata > Ceratodontiformes > Protopteridae > Protopterus > Protopterus annectens. The sequence goes on along the minus strand of NC_056736.1, from coordinate 24,754,986 downwards.
GAGAGACACGGGGTCATACATACTGCAACAGGTGCCTGGTGAGACCAGTGTCGATACTGCAGTACCATCCCTCCTTTCCAAAACACTGTACCCATTAACTACCACATAGGTGGAAGTCTACCTAACACTGAAGGTGTGATAAGGGAACATGGGACACAGGTGGACAGTAGCCTCCCCTTTGATATTCACAGTGCTACACTAGTCTTGTAATCTGTCTACGTGGTACGTGTCATCACAAAAGGTGTGTCATCTATGGAAATATAGGTCAGTGTTCCCCTCTACTCATCACAATGCCTTATGTGGTATGTACCTCACATGACAACTACAGCAAGTGGGAAGGCCACAGACATACCTCACATAGAGTAATACTGGCCTCAAACAAATGCCCTATGCAGACTGACTCACAAAACCACAGCTAGACTGTGTTGCATACCACCCACCCAGAGGTGACCTCTGCCGGACATACAGAGGTATGTCACACCCATAGCTGTTTGACAACCACCATGTCAACATATTACAATCCCTCCGGGCTACACGGTCTAGGGCCCTAAACCTCGTCACCTCACTAAACAGCACATGCTGGAGGGATAGGTTCCTATCTCAGAGATATGTCATACTCTGGAATAAACCAACTATCAATAGCAAACAAGGCTCCTCATTAGCAGTTGTCATAAATACCCCTGATGATTGTTAGGGAGATAGGTAATACACCCCGGGAATCACCTCTGTGGTTCTGGTTGACAGGGGCAAGTGAAATCAAATTGCATGTGTGTCAAAGGCCAGGGTAGCATATGGCTAGGCTGCTCTAGGCCCTAGGGCCAATAGCGTATTACCTACCTATGACAAGATGCACACACAGATGTACTCAGTGCAATACCTGCTATGTGAGGTTGAATGAGTGTGACAGTGAATGTGTGCAAGGTCTGTAAAGGTTTGATAGCTTAGTGTGAATTTGTTTCTGTCATGGTAGTTTGTGTCCTAGCTGTGAGGCCAGTAAAAGATGTGTATGTTATTGCTAGGCAGACATAGTAGTATGGCATACGTTGTGACGTAGTTCCTTGTTGCCGACTGTGGTGTCCCATTGCAGGCTAAAGCAATACATGTATGCTTAGTGAGTGGTACTGCTGGTGAATCCAACTCCCATATGAACTGTAGTACTACCTGAAGCTGTAGGCCTAAACAGCACAGTATGGTGTATGTTCACATTGCTTGGAAACACTGTCTTGTGTGTTTCCTGTAGTCTGCACAGATTACATACCTTAGGCATAAGGTTTCGTAAGTAGTGGCACTCAGTACTGTATGGTACACAGGTAAAGCTCATCTGGGTTGGCATACATTTGTGTGTTGTATGTATGTCTGATGTGTGTGTAATTATGCCTGTACCATGCCCACAATCATATGTGTGTTACAGGGTATACGTGTGTATCTAGCAACATGTATACTCTGTTACAGCAGTATGACACCTATTTTAACAACTGTGCACATATGTTAGGCAGGGGTATGGCATCAACGACTAGGGTGGTTTACTGGTAATACTGTAACTGTACTTTACATTCATTGCAATGGATGACATCTTTCTTCATGCATTACCTTGATATATACCCCTGTGGCGAGGTTGTGCATTGTGTCACAAATAGTGTGCCGGGTACTGGTGTATAGTGGTTCGATATATAGAGTGTAACTAGTGAAAAACAACAAGACAGCTTGGAAACACCAAAGCAAATTCTCTCTCAGTTTAATTCTCTTTCAGTTTAATGAAGCGCTTTTCGTCTTGCACATGTGGCAAGACTTCATCAGAAACTGAAGAAACTTCAACACAAGCAATATATACACACCCTTTTTGACACATGACACTTCTAATTAAAATATTGTCTTAAAGGCACATCCACATTATTGCTACTTAAAACATTTTTAAAAAAACAAACATGACTGACAATATTTTTGAACATCTCAACCCTTCCCTTCCTTCAGAATTTTTATCTGTAATGGTGATAGAAATATATACAAACATACATATACTAACAATACTGTATCTCAAATTATTGTGTTGACTCTCAAAATATATTACTTAGCTAACTAAGAAGTCAGAAACTTACATATCCGAGTCAAATGAAGTCAACTATCACAAATATGAACGCATTTTATAAAAATGCATACACACATTAACATTTAAGATTTTTCAACTTCAGTATACTGTTTAAAGATATTGTCTCATTCAAACCCGGGTAAAACATTGACCCAGTGCGTATTTGCCAACTTAACTGAAGTTGCTCAAGTAAAAGTGTAAGTGGGCCCCCCCGACTATCATCAACAACTGAATCAATTGCTTTGAACAAAAATGAATGTTGTGGATAGGAAATAATGTGTCTAGCCAGTGCATTTTCTCTGTTAAGGGTCTTTATTTTATTTAGATGTTCATATACTCGTTCTTTTAACCTTCTATCCATTTTACCTATGTAAAACGCTGCACAGCATTGACACTGAGCTACATAAACCACAAACTTGGACTGACAAGTGTACTTCAATTTGATTTTAAAACTAATATTTTTAACTTCAATGTCTTGTCCTCTACTCATGTATTTACAGTAGTTACACATTTCACATTTGTACATGCCACACATGTATACTGAAGTTGAAAAATCTTAAACGTTAATGTGTGTATGCATTTTTAGAAAATGCATTCATATTTGTGATATTTGACTTCATTTGACTCGGATATGTAAGTTTCTGACTTCTTAGTTAACCAAGTTATATTATATTTTGAGAGTCAACACAATAATTTGAGATATAGTATTGTTAGTATATGTATGTTTGTATATATATATTTCTATCACCATTACAGGTAAAAATTCTGAAGGAAGGGAAGGGTTGAGATATTCAAAAATATTGTCAGTCATGTTTGTTTTTAAAAAATGTTTTAAGTAGCAATAATGTGGATGTGCCTTTAAGACACAAGATTTTAATTAGAAGTGTCATGTGACAAAAAGGGTGTGTATATATTGCTTGTGTTGAAGTTTGTTCAGTTTCTGATGAAGTCTTGCCACATGTGCAAGACGAAAAGCGCTTCATTAAACTGAAAGAGAATTAAACTGAGAGAGAATTTGCTTTGGTGTTTCCAAGCTGTCTTTTTGTTTTTCGCTAGTTTGTCTTACTTTGGTTCCTGTCTGTTGGAGTTCGATATTTAGAGTGTACCAGGCACTGTCAGTCAGTTGTGGCCTGAGCACCAATATGTGGTATTGAACGTGTGTATCCTCTGACAGACAAACAGATGCTATATATAGCAGTTAAGTGATATCTGTACTTAAGAGTGTAAAGTGTGCCACATGACTCGCTCACGCATATTGTTCATTTCTCTTTCAGGGCGATGGCCCACCAACATAATCCCTGTGACACAGCAGCAGAGGAACAGGAAATACACCACAGCCTGGTACAGCACTACTCCCTGCTGTTTTCCAGAAGCAGCCAGCACCAGCATGAGCGGACTGCACTGTGGCAAGATCTTATTCATCGGGTAAATGACATAGGGATGCATAACCGGACATATGAGCAGGTACGCCATCACTGCAGTGATTTAATTAGACATGTCCGGTGGCGTGTGTCTGATATCCATAGACGACATCTTGCCACAGGTGGTGGGGTGGTCATTCATCCCCCCTCACCAGAGTGGAGGAGCTGCTCCTAAGCATGGTGGCTCCTGGACTACAACAGCGACTGCAACAGACACGTGTCATCATGGAGGCCGGAGCCACCCAGCATGTTGACATGGAGCTTGCAGGTAACATGCCCTATCTGTAGACTACTGTTACCTGTATTGTTAGATTATGCATATGCGTGATGTGTACTGTGTGTTTAGCAGTTGTGCTGCCTAGTGTTGTGCAATACTGATATTTGGAATATTATCTGTACACCTGTGACTGTTGACTGTTGTTCTACTGTAGTTTAGCAAACCCACAGTAGCAATGCCACAGTTGTGGCCACTGACAAACTGTCTCATATTCTTGTAGGTCCCTCTGGTGTGACAGCAGGGCAGACAATCCATGCTGGTGAGTGTGTTATAACTTTAATATTTGTAATGAAATGTGCATGTCATAGGTGAGGTGTAGGCCATGTACACGTAACACACCTACGCATAATGCATGATGTGCATGTTTGCTGTGAGACGTTGCACAGCTCAGTAATGTCAGTAGCTGCCTCAATCACATGCAATACACAGAGCATCAGACACAATTGTGGCAACATCGTACTGCACATTGGATAGGCATAGTTGATACACATGTACACAACATAACATGTTTGTCATACGCAGTACACCTCAACATGCTACACATGGCGTAACCACACATCCGCTGTAAGGTCCCACTTCAGTATCCCACATGTCATCCACACAGCACACATGATATACCTGAGGGGTAGAGGCCTATCATGGGGCTGTGCAACACTCTTCAACACATAACATTGTCATGTTAGACAATGCTTCCTATTGGGCACCTCACACACCCATGTACAAAGTGGCTGTGTAATTGTGAACGTAGTCACGGCACTGCAGTTCAGGTACAGCATGCTAGGTAGTGGTCTGTCACACATTAATAGCCTTGAGTGACCACATGATGCATGATGATGATGGCTCATGGTACTACACCCCATCCAGTTACAGTGACCACAGGCCTACACATAGCAGTCATTGCTTTGCACCTCAATGTTGTGCGTGTGCAAACATATGCACCTATACACAATATGAATAGCATGTTGTGTGTGTGCAAACATATGCAACTATACACAATATGCATAGCAGTCGCCATCTGTACAAAGTGACACATATATGTCCTGGAATGCTATTGGGTGTATAGGTCACATGCCACACATTGGGTATGTGTGATGTTTAATGTTGCAGTCATGTAGCATGCCATGTCATGGCTGGCACTGGCATGTCTGCAATATGTCCCACACTCACCATAACCACTGTACAATAGCCATGTCGAGCATTGGTATTCCATCATGTATACATGAACCACTCATCCCTTGTGTGTACATAGCATGCATGTGCTACACCTGTGTCCACAATTATCTGCTACAGACACAAACACTGTAATCAGACATGGAAATCTATGTGACACACAGATAATACATGCCGCCATAGTATGTATACCTGTGAGTGATGGTGCACAGGACATTGCAGAGCTTATAATACTTGCACAGCAATGTTGTGTCCTTGTACACATTGTGTTCCAGGGTGTAGCCAATCACTGAACAACTACACACATGCATCAAAGCCATGTATACTGTTATTAACTATGGCTGTCTACACTCACACTGCATGGTCTTGAGCAACACATATTCTGCATGCTGACACATGTGAGGTGACTGTTTGCCTTCTGATACTGTCACCCACCTTCAACCACTATTAAATATGTTGTGGATTGCTGGTGTGTGTGTGTGTGTGTGTGTGTGTGTGTGTGTGTGTGTGTGTGTGTGTGTATCTGCTGTAGTGAGGAGTGTATTTGTGTGCATGTGTGCATGTGTGCATGTGTTCATGTGTTCATGTGTGCATGTGTTCATGTGTGCATGTGTGCATGTGTGCATGTGTTCATGTGTGCATGTGTGATAACATCATGTACAGATTGTAAAGTGTGTTTCCTGTCTTCCTCTCACAGGTGCTGAGGTTGGGTTGGCTGAATGCAGCAGGGAACCTGAAGTCACTGCCACAAATAGTGGAGATGATGATACATGTATTGTGGCACAGGCAGGTTTGACAGGGTCTGTTGTTGGTCCGCCAATCGACAGTACACAGCTTTCCACCCCATCTATGCGCACACTCATACTGCAAATACATCCCTCATCAGCAATGGCCTTAGCCGAGGGACAGCATACAGTTGGAATTGACCAGGATAGTGAGGTATCCATGGCACATGCATCCCCTCAGCAGCCATACCCAGATTCCTGGAATGGTACCACATAGGCGGATGTCCAGGGGTTCTCGTGGGAGCATTACTGGTCATAATGCCCAGGCAGATGTACCCCCACAAGTCTTACAACCTCAGGTATGTTACGGGCTGTAATGCAGGCACAGGCACATATGGAACGGTACACCAGACAGGGACTAAGGGCGCAGAGGGCCCATAAAACCGCTATCAATGACAGTATCCATGACCTTGCTGGTGCCATCCGTAATTACACCAAGGTCATTGATAGACGTTAGGATGAGACATTAGATGCCCTCCACAATGTGTTTTCCATGGGCCAGGACCATGCAGGATGGTTGAGACGTCGACGCGGATGTATGCTAGCAACATCAATGGCTGGCAGTCGTCGCGGATGACCCACAGATCACAGCCGCTCCCGTAGTGGCAGTACCAGCACCAGCAATGCTGGGGCTGGCCTGTTGATTGACCATCCTAGTAGACCACGTGCACGTGGCTCTGGCCAGTCCCAGCAGGGACATGGGTCCAGTCGACATACCTCTGCCTCTGATGATAGTACCCGGTCAGCCTTGGTACCTGATACTGTCTGTAGCACCCCTGCCAGGCACAGGTACCATGTCCATGCCCAGAGACAATGATCTGTACAGCCTGGCAGGTACAATCTGTGGCTGTCCCACAACCTCCCGTATATGGCAGCCACATGGTGGAGCTGTGTGCATGCAGACACACCCACATAAACCAAACACCTAGGGCTCACGCATACACACACACACACACACACACTACATCATCATTGGCCCATGCTGTACTGTTGTCCCTCACACACACACACACACACACACACACACACACACACACACACACACACACACACATCGATTGGATGAGTCAATGTCAGGCTCTGGCAAATGAACAACACACCCTGTGCATATGATGAAACCTGTGCCACCTCCTGTCATCTGTCACATTGATCCAGGAACAGGCTAACATGGTGCTGATGCACAGGGTGACATTATAGCAGTGTAGCAATGTTAGCATGCTGTCAACAGGAAAGTGTAATGATATCCTTATTGGTATATATAGGTCGGGACCAGAAGTGTATCCCTCACTGGTAAGATCAGACCATAAACTAATCTCACTGGATATTCACATCCCGACCCCACCCCCTGCCCAGAAAACCACAGTGAAAAACTTCTCTAAAGCAAATTTCACACTCCTCAAAACCGAGGTGGAATCCTTCATAGCCCCCAGGCCTGTGGAAAATATGGCCCAGACCGCAGAATCCTTTATAAACACATTCTATGAACACCTTCAGGAATGCATGGATCATGCAATCCCAAATAATACCAAGACCCAATCCTCCAAAGGCAGGCATCCTGTCTGGTGGACCCCAGCCATAAACAAACTATACAATAGAAGGAGGAAGCTACTACATGATAGAACAAAATTTCAAAAAAGGGAAGGCATCTCTGATCAGTATTAGCAAAAAACTATGGGCACTCATAAAATCGTCTAAGGCCAGCTTCAAGAGAATTGCACAGGACACTAAGGATAATCACAAGGCTTTCTTTAGTTATGTTAGGAACCTGGGTGGGAATTCCCAGATATGCTCAGAATTAGTCCAAAATGACAAAAAATACACCGAACCCACAGACATTGCCAACATCTTAGCTGGCAGGTTCAGCGCAAACTTCTCCACCCCTCCCCACCAAAAGGGCAAATATATATCCCAGCAGAGTGCTGCCCCCCTGACATCTCAGATGCTCAGGTAAGAGCCGCCCTCTCCAAAGCAAAAAACACAGCATCAATGGAACCAGACGGTGTCCCGGCTGCCTACATGAACTCCAAGAAGAGCTAAACCCAAACATAAAACTACTGTTCAATCTCAGCCTTACTACAGGATATGTACCCAAAGAGTGGTGTACAGCAACAGTGGTCCCTCTCCACAAAGGTGGTGCCTCAACAGATTCTGGAAACTATCACCCCATAAGCCTGACTAGCTTCATCTGCAAAGCTATGGAAAGGATCATCATGGACCTCATAAATAAAGATATTGGGGACCTACAGACACTGGATCCTCCCAGTTCGGCTTTGTTAAGGGCAGATCCTGCCTCTTAAACCTGGTCAATTTCTTTGAAACAGTCACCAAGGCCATTGACGAGGGGAAGGTGGTCCACACAACCTACCTGGACCTGGCAAAAGCCTTCGATACAATACCCCACTCGGGCATTATAGATAAGCTCACCAGCTTAAATATAAACCCCTATGTTACTAGATGGGTTGCAAACTAGCTTAAGGACTGAACCCAAATGGTTAGAATTGCTGGAGCCAAGTCAGACTCCAAACCAGTTACAAGTGGCGTCCCACAAGGCTCAGTCCTGGGACCTCTCTTGTTCGGTATATATTTCTCGGAGGTACAGGCCAACATGGAAGGACTTTGGCTGACCAAGTTCGCAGATGACTGCAAACTGGGAGCCATAATCGACTCTCCAGCTGACACAAGCATCCTACAAAAGGGCCTCATAGAAACAGACAACTGGTGCCAGAGCCATGGCCTCAAGCTAAATGCCAAAAAGTGTATAGTCATCCCCTTTGGCAGAAACAAAGTGCCCACAAATTACCACATAGGTGATAATCCATTAAGTACTGAAGAAGTAATTAGGGAGCTGAGGACCCAAGTTGATAGCAATCTCTCATTTGAAAACCACGTGGCCAAAGTGGTTAGAAAAACATTTTATATAGCCCACCTAATCATGAAGGGATTCACATCTAGATCAGGGGAGGTCATCGTGCCTCTTTACTCATCCCTCATCAGGACCATAATTGAGTACAATGCCCCTTTTGGGATGTACCATACCAGACACCTGCAGCAACTGGAAAGACCCCAAAAGTACCTCACCAAGAGGATCAAAGGGCTGAAACAGATGCCATATGCTGCCCGGTTAAAGAAACTCCAGCTTTACTCAGTGGCATACCGCCTGCTCAGAGGCGATCTGTGCCTGACATATAAAGCCATGCCCGACCCGGAATTAATGGACATGCTGCACCTCACAAAATCCAAATCCTATCGAGCTATGCGCTCGAGAGACTTGAACCTCAGCACTGAAATAAATAGGACATGCTGGAGAGACAGATTCCTAACCCAGAGGCTCTTTTCACTCTGGAATAAAATCCCAGTCCAGGTTAGGCAGAGTCCCTCATTGACTCTCTTCAAGAGGAATCTTGATGAGTGGATGGGAGATCATAGGTTTACCCCGGGTATGACTTCTGTGTCACTGTTAGACAGAGGCAGAGTATACTAACCTCGAAAAAGGGCATAGCAAAATTCATTTAAAATGGGTGGTGAAAGCCAAACACACTGTGGCTAGGCTTATAAATGCCCTAGGGCAGATAGCCTAGTATGAACCTATGATCCTATGAACCTATATCTGAGCAGGCGTGATGCATCAAAGCTATGATTGTCAATGTAGTATTGTTTACACCAGTGTTAAGACTGAGTTTGTATTGTCCACCCATGTGCCACTTGGCTGAAGTGTTTAGTGTTGCCAGCATGTGTTAGTGAGTGGACAGTACGTTTGTGATGTGTGCAGTACAGATTAGCAGGTGTACATCTGTGAACATGGTGGGGGTGCACTGTCTGCATGTATGTGCATAGTGGACACATGGGACATGTGACATACCCTGTATTACACAGTGTTAACATCTCATAGTATCTCTCCGTGGCCAGTATGCATTCTACTACAGATATGTTCTAACATGGGTACACATGTGTGTATGACATGGTTTGACACTATGCTGTGGGTGATACCGTTACTATCTGTCAATGTTTTGCATTCTGGTAATATACACAACCTCAACAACCTGACTATAACCAATCATTAGATGATGTCCTGACAACTGACACACAGATGTAGGGAACTCAGTAACAGTTGGATCCTTACGGTACTATACTATAACAGTAACCAGTGATATTGACCGCCACCCGTTCCTGGGACCACACCTGTTTGGCATATAGCCCTCTTAGGTACATGCAAACACACTAGGGATATGTCCATCCACATCTTGAAATGCATGCAGTGGCCTATAATGCATTCTCTGGATGGGACACATATCCTACACAAGGGTATCATACAGACAGATACCTGTTGTCCAACCAATGCTGTATAGCTCTAAGCCAACTATAGCATAGTCATCCACATTTACTATACATAGTATCCCGACGGTACCACATAGGCGGTAGCCCCCAACATGTATGTCAGGTACCGATGTGTACATACAGCCAAGTGTTATGTCATCTGTCCTTTGGTATCCACATATCCAAAGGTATTGTGACGTCCCTCGGTGTATCACATAAGAAATTAGGGGCCTGTATGCATATCCACAAGGCTGTTGTACACCTATAATGACTGTCCATTATTGCCATACTTTGTTGTGTATGAACATGTCTGATATATACCCCAGGCATGTACCCTCACTCACACTAGTCTATAGAAACTGTAATGGGTGTGTGTGACACAGATTACCTTGGCCACAGATCACTACAGTGGCCAGCCTTGTCACATACATACATATGTGACCTACGATCTGAGAAGCAGTTGCACAATCTGTCAAAGGTAACAAATGTATTCATGTAGTATGCAGGCTTCACACCTATGTACTAATTCAGGTCACATGTACATATATTTATTTGCCACACAGATACCTGATGTGTGCAATGCACATACTGTTTTTATCCTGATATGTCATACCAGAGTAAAAGCAAAACCCACACCGCGTTGACCAGCAGTGTCACACACACACACACACTCAGCAATTGCAGGATTCAAACCCCTACCTAACTATGTTATGACACTAGAAACATACGCATTAACACGACAAGCTATATGCTTTACTGGGGTTTTTATTTCCACTGCTATATTTGTAGGATGCTGACATCATCAGACTTGCCAAAGAGGAATAAACCTCTTTTAAGGTGTTTCCCTAGTCTCCAAAAAGTGCATCCCCCTCAAAGAAGGTCACACAGACGCATACACCCCCACACACAGCAACTGTAAGATTCAACCCCTAACTAACTATGTTATGACACTAAAGACATACGCATGAACACAACGTACTATATGCTTTACTGGGATTTTTATTTCCATTGCTATATTTGTAGGATGCTGACATCATCGGACTTGCCAAAGAGGAATAAACCTCTTTTAAGGTGTTTCCCTAGTATCCAAAAAGGCCATTCCTCTCAAAGGAGGTCATACAGACACATACACCCCTGGGGTTTTCATTTGCACTGCTATATTTGTAGGATGCTGACATAATCAGACTTGCCATAGAGGAATAAACCTCTTTTAAGGTGTATCCCTAGTCTCCAAAAAGGGCATTTTTTCTCAAAGGAAGTCATAGAGACACATACAACCCCCCCTCACACACACAGCAACTGCAGGATTCAAACTCCTATTTAACTATGGCATAACACTAGAGACATACGCATTAACACGACACGCTATATGCTTTACTGAAGTTTTTATTTCCACTGCTATATTTGTAGGATGCTGACATCATCAGACTTACCAAAGAGGAATAAACCTCTTTTAAGGTGTTTCCCTACTCTCCAAATAGGGAATTCTTTTCAAAGGAAGTCACACAGACACATACACCCCCCCACACACACTCAACAGAATTCAAACCCCTACCTAACTATGTTATGACATTGGAGACATACGCATTAACACAACACGCTATATGTTTTACTGGGATTTTTATTTCCACTGCTATATTTGTAGGATGCCGACATCATCAGACTAGATATGGTAATGTATGTGCACTTTGTTCTATGCAATCCAAGGACTGCACCATGGGGGACAGCAGGTGTTAACAGCTTGAACAGGACTCCACAATTCTTAACTTGTGTGATCTATCTGTGGACCAGTTGCCAATCCATCATATGACAATACATATTTATGCACAGAGTGTTGATTTTGTGGATACGACATGTGTCTGGGATATTGGAAAAGGGCTATTCAAGGTCTATGTGGGATGTGTGTAGCTCATGTCTGTGATGTATATCCTGGGTGGCTGCCTTGCAAACAGTCTAGTGGTTTGGGAACCATGATCTGCCCATGAACAGACCAAAGTTGGTAGGGTTGTGTGTTTGTTGGCTTCCAATAGCTCTGTTTATGACTTCAATCATGATGGACCCCATGACCTTGTAGATCAGACGTCATAGGCATATAACACTATAGTTCCCATGGTCTGTTGTGCACCAACACTTGTGGAGTGTGCCATATGTTGCTGTAATCCATTCAATGGTTTCATATCCTGTAGAGAGGGTAAGGCTCAACAGACTGTTCAGGTGAAGGGTCTGTTTGTTCTGCAGTTCACTTATGACACATATAGGGAAACAATGTAATCCAATCAATGCCATGTTTTCAGCTTTGGAAGGAGCTGTTTACCCATTTTACATGTGATATCTACTGGTATGATGATAGGGCCTTTTGTCAGTGGGAGGTGGCTATGTATGTATGGGCTTGTGTAACAGGATGTTGGCAATGTCAGTTATTTACAGTTGGCCCTGACTCAGGACATATATGAGTGTACATTGCTATTTATGACATAGCTGAAGGAAGTGTCATAATTCTATCTGGACTCCTTCACAGATAATCTTACAAAACACCAACAAACATAGGCACTAAACCCATGTTATACTCATTTACACACTTAACACCCTACTGATCCTTTTTGATCAGTCAAAAGAGTATTTCATCATAATATCTTGACATGTCCTAAGGTCGGTTTCGTGTGTACTCTCCAGTCCAGCTGGTGAATATGGGGATTTTGAGGCAATGTTACATCTGCCTTATGTACACAGACAACCCTCACATCCTCCCAACAAACTCAGATATTTGTGAGAGATGCAACTATATAGACAAACTGGAGGCTGAGCTCTTTAGACCCATGACTGGCACAGTCTATCATTAGGAGAAGGTAACCACACACACCACAAATCCAGTGTCACATAGACCTATAGCAACAGCAGACCAAACACATAAACATACAAAAACATACTTGGAGGCTCTAAATAAAACTCTGCCTAAGCAGCAGAGACCCCCAAAGCAGACACCCAAACAACTGCTTCCCCACAACTATACCCACATATCACAAAGTACACAATGTCAGTGTGCCACACAGTCACTGCCCTTAAGGCTAAACAACACACCTAATACACCTGTGATAGGTGACTCTATTGTCAGACACATTGACGTCCCACTCACCAGGCTGAACAAGGAGAAGGTCACTGTAAGCTGTTTGTCGGGTGCCAGGATCCTACACACAACACATGCACTCAGGTCACTCCAAAGCAAGTACAGATATGACTCCATCATTGTCCATGCTGGTGTGAATGTCCTGAGATGTTCCTCCCTGGACTACATGAAAAGAGACATAGAGGAGCTCTATGATCATGTAGCCCAGGCCAGTATGACCCTGACCTTGTGTAGCATCTTACCCTCACCAAGAATGATGCCACAGTATAAAGACAACATGATCAATTTTAACAGTTGGCTAACGTATTTGTTTCATTCACAGGGGGTCCAGTGTCTGTCGGCCTGGGATGACATACTCATCATGCCACGTTGCTTCACTAGGGACGGCTTGCTCCTGTCACCCCTGGACTTTTGAATACTGGCTAAGGCACTTGCCATCCCCACACTGCCTTTTTTAGGCAAGGCTCAAAAGACAAACCCACCTCCATAGACAATACAAAGTAAAAGAAACTAAGGGTAATGCTGCTCAATGCCAGAAGTCTACACCTCTAAATGCATGCAGTCAAGGCTCTCTTCAGTATGGGGTTCAGGGCTCCTAAAAGCACCCCAGCACTGCCAGGTTACATTTCATACCATGCTTTTTGACCACAATAACCGGGACACACCACAAAAGGAGGGGGAGTATCCATATACATCAAAGATACACAAACCTCCAGGTTAGTAGCACTACACAAAGCATCAGAGACCATCCATGTGTAACTAACAGTGGGAAAAACTGCCTTTCAGGTTGCAGCCTGCTACAGACCACCCTCCCAAACTCAGGGACCCCACTCGGCTTTCCTGAGAACACTGGAGAATGTGTAGGTCTCTCCAAACACCATTATATTGGGTGACTTCAACTAGCCAAACATTGACTGGGAATACTATTCAAGCCCCAACACCCTCGCCCAATGGTTCCTCGGATATATAAACTCAGATGCTATGGAACAACTGGTCACCAACCCCACAAGAGGGGTATACATATTGGACCTGGTCATCACCAACATGGGGACTCTATGTTCCACACCAGAGGTATACCCCTCATTGGTAAGGTCAGACCATACATTTATCTCACTGGACATCCATATCCCGTCCCCACCCCCAGCCAAGGTAATCTCGGTGAGGAACTTCTCTAAAGAAAACGTCACACTTCTCAGAACCAAGGTGGTTTTGTTCTAAGCCCCCGGGCCAGTGGGAACTATGACTCATACCACAGTATCCTTTAGAAACCCAATGTATGGACACCTACAGGAAAGCATGGATCATGCTGTCCCACATGAATCCAAGACTCACTCCTCTAAAGGCAAGTGACCTGTCTGGTGGACCCTGGCCATAAATAAGCTGTGCAACAAAAGGAGGAGGGTACTACATGATAGAGCAGTATCCCACAAAGGGGAGGCATCTCTGATCAGTACTAACAAGAAGCTACAATCACTCATAACATCATCTAAGGCCAGCTTCGACAGTAACATTGCACAAGACACTAATGACAATCACAAGGCCTTCTTTAGTTATGTCAGAAACCTGGGTGGCAACTCCCAGATATGCTCTGAGTTAGAGCATAATGACAACAAAATACACTGAAATCACAGACATTGCCAACATCCTGGCAGACAGCTTCAGTGCATATTTCTCCCCCCATCCCCCAAAAGTACAAATGTCCATCCCAACAGAGTGTAGCCTCCCTGACATCACAGGTGAACATGTGAGAGCTGCCCTCTCCAAAGCAATAACACAGTATCAATGGGATCAGATGGTGTCCCAGGCTGCGTCTTACATGAGCTTCATGAAGAACATAACCCGCACATAACGTCACTGTTCAATATCACACTTACTACAGGATATGTATCCAAGGAATGGCGTAGAGCACCAGTGGTCCTGCTCCACAAAGATGGTGCCACAAGGGACTCTGGTCACTATCACCCTATAAGCCTGATTAGCCTGATCTGCAAAGCTATGGAGCGTATCATCATGGAACTCATAAACAAACATCGGCAACCTCCAGACACTGGATCCTACCCAATTCACCTTTGTTAAGGGCAGATCTTGCCTCTTGCAATTGGTCGACTTCTTTGAATCAGTTACCAGGGCCATATACATAGGGAAGGTAGTCCACACAGCCTACGTGGACCTCCCAAAAGCCTTTGACACAATACCCCACTCGGGCATCTTAAGTACACTCACCAGCTTAGATATCAACACGTGTCACAAGATGGATTGCAAACTGGATCAGGACTTGCAGGTGCCATGTCAGACTCTACACCAGTTATGTGTGGCATCCCACAAGGCTCAGTTCTGGGACCTCTCTTGTTCAGTATATATTTCTCTGAGGTACAGGCTAACACGGGAGGACTATGGCTGACCAAGTTCATGGATGACTGCAAACTGGGTGCCATAATTGACTCTCCAGCTGACACAAGCATCCTCCTAAAGGGTTTCACACAGATGGATAACTGGTGCCAGAGTGATAGCCTAAATCTAAATGCCATAAAATGCATAGTCATCCCCTTTGGGAATAACAAAGTGCACACAGATTACCACATAGGTGGTAATCCATTATGTACAGAAGGTGTACGTAGGGATTGGGGGACCAAAGTAGATAGTAATCTCTCCTTTGAAAATCATGTTCCCAAAGTGGTTAGGTAGACCTTGTATATAGCCTACCTTATCCCAAACGGTTTCACATCTAAATCAAGAGAGGTCATTGTGCACCTCTATTCATCAGGCCCATACTTGGGTACAATGCCCCATTTGGGATGTACCTTACCCAACCCCTGCAGCAACTATAATGACCCCAAAGGTACCTCACCAAGTGGAACAGGGGACTCATAAGATGCCCTACGCAGTTCAGCTACAGAAACTCCAGCTGTACTCAGTTGCTTACCACCTACCCAGATGCGATCTGTGCCTGCCGTATACAGCCATGTCTAACCCAGACTTATTTGTCATGCTCCACCTCAGGATATCAGAATCCCTTACAGCTACATGCTCCAGGGACTTCAATCTCAGCACAGAATTAATAGGACATGCTGGAGGGATGGATTGATATCCTAGAAGCTCCCCTCACTCTGGAACGAAATCCCAGTCCAAGTTAGGCAGACCCCTCACTGACCCTCTTCAAGGGAAATCTTGATGAGTGGACGTGTGATCATATGTTTACCCCTGGGATCTCTTTTGGGTCCCTGCTAGACAGTGGCACAATACACTAACCGTACAACGGCTATCTCGTGTGACCTACTATTCAAAGGCACAGTATACTAGTCTACAGGGTGGTGAAAGCCAAACACACTCTGGCTAGGCTTATGAATGCCCTAGGGCTGATACCTAGTATCAACCTATGAACCTATGTACCTATGATAATGTTTGGAGTGCACATTGTTTATTGATGATACTGACTGCCGGTTTGTTATCTTCTTTGCTTTCCCACTTTCTATGTACAACCTATGTATCTGTAGTACATATTTGATTATGACAGGGTTCCAAGATGTTATATATGTGTCTGTTGTCTTATAACTGTGTGCACAAGGCAGGATTGGTGGCTAGTGAGAGGTTCCTGGGTTAACACGTGAACTGCCAGATATGTCTGGCCCACTGCTGCACTCAGACATGGCTTAAGTGTGTGAGCATGCCCAGTTAGCCCTTGCAATGTTTTGTTGCCTGACATTTGTCTCATTTATTCAAGTGTGTGAGCATGCCCAGTGTGACCTTTCAGTATGTTGCTGTCTGGAGTCCACTACATTTGTTACCATGTGTGAACATGCACAATATTAACATGTATACTATGTGTGTTGGAAATCAAGTTATATTTATACTGCAGGGTTCACCTTTGGGTCATAACACAACATGAATTATGCTGTGCCTGCAGGGTTTCCATGAGACACTTTGCATAGACTTATCAACATGTCTTCATACAAGATGACCAGTGAAATACTGTTGTGGTTTAGTGGTTCAGTACTGTGACTATAGTGCACAGTATCCTAGGTTTGAGGCCTGTCACTGCTTTAAATTTTCATACTGGGCAAACCAGACTGCTTAAGGTCCAGTAAAGCATATATGTGCATGTTTATCTGCTTTTTCTCAACTATGCCCAAAGTTGTGCCAGTTAGTGTGTACCATTATGTTTACATATACTAAGTAGTGGCAAAGCTGTTTAGCACTGCTTTATATTGCTTAACTCAAGGCAATCATGCCTCAGGTGGTGCTGCAGGGCTGCCTATGTCAGATGCACATAGTACACTCCCTATACATGTTTGAAAACAGGTAGTGTTAAGTTAGGCATCCCTTTTACTATATGTGCGGGTCAAGGAGAGGTATCATTTCCAGGGTTCCTACTGAGCCAGTGTATGTGCTATGCATTGCCTCTTTGCCAAGACCGAAGCATACTGGGCACACCTGCTTCTGCCTATTGGGGCAGGCTCAGGTTGTTCCTCCTCCGAGTCACACTCTGCCTGTGATGGCCTTGGCAATGGTGGGGGCTGTTTGGTCCGGGCCTATGCTGATCCCGCTGCAGCTGTTTTCACAGGATCATATTATGTAGCATAGCACATACCATGACAATTTGCGTACATGCAGTTGTTGAGTACTGCAAGGCTCCACCAGATGTGTCCAGGCACCTTAACCGTGACTTGAGCAGCACAAACACACGCTAGATTACATTTCGTGTTTGTGTGTGTGCCTCATTATGGCGTTCCTGTTCAGGTGTGTGTGCATTTCTGATGGGTGTCATTAGCCACGGCTCCAGTGCATATCCAGCATCCCCCACTAGGTGACCATGAGGGATGTACCCATTGTCAAATGTCTGGTACAGCTGTGTCAGATGTCAGATATGAGAACCGTGGTAGCTTCCAGGGCAGCCAGCACACACATTCATTATTATGCCCTGGTCATCACACATGACCTGGCAGTTGATGGAGGGGAAGCCCTTGTGGTTAATGTAGGCCCTACCCCGCTCACCGGCTGGTGCTTTGATGCGTATGTACGTGCAGTCTATTGCACCCACTACCTCAGGGTATTCCGCTATTTGCTAAAAAGATGCATATTGCTGGCCAATACCTCACGGGAATTGGGGAAATATACATGATCACCAACATGTGCTGACATGGCATCCAGGAACTGGTGCAGTACCCTGGATGCTGATGCCTGTGAAATCCCCATCATATCACTAGTTGGTCTCTGGAAGGCACCTGTTGCTAGTATTCTTAGGCCAACACATACCTTGGTTTCCACTGGGATGGGTTCTCCTCTGTCAGTTCTGTGTGTGAGGCGTGGCCTGCACAGCTCAACAATTTGCTGCATGAGGTCTCTGTCCACTCTATAGTGCTCCACTATCTCCAGCTCATGTAGCCCCTGGTAGGTTACCCTGGGCCTGTACACTATTCTCCGTCCCCTCACTGTGGGCTGCTCAGCAGCATTTGCATTGTCACCACCCTCAGCATGTTGCATATGTCGGCTTATGACAGCAATGGCAGCCGCTAACATTTCTTTGTCTCAGTAAAGCTTTTTGAGTATTCACTTCTCTTAGCTTACTGCAGTGCTGCAGTGTCTCGGATTCCCGGGCACGCACCCACGTGCAAACACATTGCAGCCACTTCAAACAGAAACTTTAGTGTTATCCACAGCATACACGTTCTATTTCTTGACTTTAGCTAGGATACCTGGTGACACATCTCTTCCACTGATGAGTAACTGACAGCTGACACATGCCACTCTGCTACAATGAGCTTACATTCTTTCATACATACCCCCCTCATGATGTCACCTATCTTCTACTCTGTTACTCCCCTTATCCTACTCTTACTCTCCACTGACTGTGCTCATTTGCTATGCAAACTTGGGACTCACTATCCTTACTCTCATTTACATAGGATTGCCTACTAATGCTTGGTTACAACTCTTAGACTGAGTTCCCCCCTTAGCAACCTCTATTCGGTAGCCATATTATCTTCAGCCTGCCATTCACTTTCATTGTATAGTATGATATTCTATAAATTCCCTATTTGTGCCTTTTAATTTCTGGTTTTCTGTTTTTTAGAACACAGCACATTTGCGCAGCAGTGCGCTACGCTTAAACCTCGGAGATCGGGGGGAAAAAACATTTTTTTTTTTTTTAATATTGCATTGGGGAACATTGCCAATGGCCATATATTTGGACATTGGCATGCTTCCTCAACTGGATGCAGCCTTTATTTGGTGCTGTCACGGCTCCGTTTTGTTATTTGCAGAACCGTACTCAGTTGTCAACTGAGTACATTTCTGCAAATAGCACTGCTCTTACTCAGACAGGTTCGGGTTTCCTGGATCGCAAATTTACCTCATTTGCATGCCTTTCGGCAGCAATTGAGGTAATTTTCATATCCTAAACCTGTCCGTGTAAGAGCCGTTTTAGGAGCTGTGTTTTGACTTATTCTCCGGTAGTAAAATATATAGAGAATATTATAAAACAGTATTGGAAGTTGATCATGATGGAAGACAACTTAGCACAGATAGTAGGTGCATTTCCCAAATTTATTTACAAGACAGGTCCAAATTTGAAAAAGATGACAGAATATAATGCACAGGATGTTAGTTTAAAAAGAAAGAAAAAAGGAACTAGATGCAGCCTTTATTTGGTGCTGTCACGGCTCCGTTTTGTTATTTGCAGAACGGTACTCAGTTGTCAACTGAGTACATTTCTGCAAATAACACTGCTCTTACTCGGACAGGTTCGGGTTTCCTGGATCGCAAATTTACCTCATTTGCATGCCTTTCGGCAGCAATTGAGGTAATTTTCATATCCTAAACCTGTCCGTGTAAGAGCCGTTTTAGGAGCTGTGTTTTGACTTATTCTCCGGTAGTAAAATATATAGAGAATATTATAAAACAGTATTGGAAGTTGATCATGATGGAAGACAACTTAGCACAGATAGTAGGTGCATTTCCCAAATTTATTTACAAGACAGGTCCAAATTTGAAAAAGATGACAGAATATAATGCACAGGATGTTAGTTTAAAAAGAAAGAAAAAAGGAACTATGAAGTGTGGTACATGTAAACAGTGTAGTTATATAAATGAAAACGATGGATGTAAACTAGACAATTTTAATGGCACATACATTAAGGGTAGGGCAGGCAACTGTAATACTAGATTTGTGGTATATATGGCAACTTGTGAGACTTGTTCCGCGTTTTATATAGGAAAAACGGAAAGACGGTTAAGATGTCGTATTTATGAACATACGTATTGTATCAAAAAAAAGATAAAAAGAATGCCCTTAGTAGACATGTAATAAAATATGGGGAACTTCATAAATTTAAATTTATTATAATTGATCAAGTAGACATGACATCAAGAGGTGGCAATGTGATCGCCATGTTAGCTGCAAAAGAAAGTAAATGGCAAATATTAACTGACACCACCAGATTCCCAGGTATTAACGACTACATAAGTATAAAGCCATTTTTATGTTTGGTGTAGAGAGTATGTTTTAGGAATATTGGAATTTTCATTGTTAATATTTCATTACAAGCTTAGCACAAGTACAATCACATTATTATATACACACTTTTTATACTTCTTATATTTTTCATATTTTTCATACAACACGGTCTATCAAGGGTTATGAGATAGATTTTGTGTGCATATTCTGTATACATCAGTTTCAATGTACAAAGTATATCTATATGTTTAAATTGATTAGTGCATTTAATGCAAATGGTTAGTATTCAGTTATGTATATAGGGTTATGTGTCTTTTTCAACAAAGGATGTTCTAGTATTTTTCAAGTTGATACCACTTGTCAAAGGCGCCAAAATTGCATGTATATGTATATAATCAGTTATGGAAACAAAAATGGCAGTTCTGATGAAGTCTGCATTTGTCAGATGAAAGCGCTTAACTTATTTATTTTTTAAAGTTGTTTTGTGTCGGTTCACTGACTGTTTTTATTACAATTTTATTGGGAAATAAATTGAACTCTGTTCAAGCCGAGGAGTTGTTGTGCCGTCCTGTACTACAAGTTTCAACAGTACTATATTGGGATAGGTTTTCAAATACTTGGTTTTTTTTGCAAATATTTCACCTCAAATGGACCTAATGTATCATAATACATAAATGCTGGCATGCTGGATTGAATATGTTGACTCTGCTGAAATACAGGCATATAAATATACTTTATTAGCAATATACCTTTCCCACAGTCTTTACCTGTCAATAAATGTACTAATGAACAAAGGAACAGAAATATTGTTACTGTCATATTTACTTTTGAACTTCAATAATGTTGCTGCAGTCATCATATTTTGATTATCCACCAAATGTTAAGAAAAAACAAAAATTTCAGATAATATGAGAGATAACAATATTCAACAGTATGATTGCATTTGACTGGGTTCACAGGAAATTGACAAGTTGTTTCACTGTGTATTGTTTAATGAATTTTTGAAATATGAAAATAAAATAATCTTAATGATTGATGGGGAGCACATTGTTAAAAAGGAGAAATTCTGAAGCAGTCAGCACCTGAAGGGAGGCAGGGGGGATGCCTTGAAGTATGGAGTATGCAAAACAGAACTGCCAAATGGTTTGACTGTATTAAGAAGCATACCACCCAACCATAAATTGAGCACCCGCTCCTTGTAGTACAACTGTTAACATAGATACTGGATCAGTAAATTAGCTCTAACATGGGTAATGCTATGTTTTTGTTGTAACACAACTGCTAGTTATGCATTGCTACTATTGTACTTTAATCATCTGACTTAACCAAGGCAGCATTCACTAGCAGTCATGAAAACAAGCAGCTGTATCTATAATAACCAGTCACTAAATTTGCCAAACAGAATGGACAAAATCAGTATAACTGAAAAAGCACCATTCATTTTATTTACCATTGGAGCTGTCTTACAAATGATATCTAAAACAGGATACAGTTTCAGAAAGATCCAGAAGAAGAATATAGCTTTTATTAAGTAATGGCAGAGTGTCTCAATAAATAAAATAAATAAATAAATAAAGAGCATGCATTAAATGCTGCAAAACACAAAATATATTTGAAATGCTGATCAGGACATACAAAAATGACATCTGGAATGTTTTCATTGTACCATACTAGTAAGCCAAAATCAACCTATTTCTAAATGATTTGTCATGATTCTGCATTCCTGCTGCTTTGGAGTTTAAGGATAAATTGTTTTAACTTTGAATATTCTGTACCACCAAAAATATATATAATGACCTGGAAATTTCTTTTTGATATATAGATTTACAATACTTAAGAAGAAATGTTAAAATGAGATATAATTTGCCTGACACATGAGTTGAGTTGGATGGGTTGGGAGGGTGGCCTAATGGTTAAGGTGTTTGCCTAACAAACACAAGATTCAGGGCTTTAGTCTCACAAGGGATAATTGGCTAAGCTTAAAATGGCTTGCAAGGGCAGTTAGCTTAGTACTAATCTATGAACCTATGAATAATAAATATCCAATAGCAGATGTGTATGGAAGAGCTGAGGGTGCACTTTTTAAATTAATCACAGCACAAATCAGAATTCACAGTAAACCATCCACAAACTAGACCCTCTTCTTTATGCTACATAATAATATTTCAGAATCATTGTTATCATACCCTTGTACCATGACTGATGTGATGGACAATAATCACCCCAGTAACTGTTTTCAAACTGAATGCACATTTAAATGAGGTCTGGAACATACCAATTTGTTCACAGATACCTACAGTGGTGAGTGTTAAGGCTGGGGAGTGGAGGATATCAGGGCTGGAATGGTAGTGGAGGGAAGGTGAGGATAGAAGGGTTAATACTAGGAAGGAGAAGGGTTGTGGATGAAGTGAGGTAGGAGTGAGAAGGCTTAGGTGATTTTATGTGAGTATAACAGGTGAGGGAACTGATTTTGGTATGAACTTGCTACTGCAGGGATTAAGTCCTTGATGACCAGTAGGTATCTGGGGAACAAGTAGATCTTGGGTTAATTTTGGTAGTTATGGTGGAATTGGATTAATAATAGTCTGCCTTTTTTTCTACGAATCAATTCTCTAATAATGATTGATGTGAGAAATGTTGTTTTGCAAATTTTGGGGGCAGGAGTTTGGAATTTATTCCATTTGTCTGTAGGGAAACTCAGTATGGATCACAGGCTTTCTTGTGTACACTGGCATGACGTTTATCTTTGAGTCGGCCTCTTGATGTATTAGCTGGCAGTTTGGGAAATTCATTTCACTGTCCGTCAATAAATTCTCCTATTTGGTTTGGAAGTTAGTTCTTGGTTTATTAGGCCACCCTTTTGTGTCCAGGCTTCATTTTATTTCAACTGTGAGGTGGTGGAGTAGTTTCTTCATATCATGGTGTTTTTAGCTCATTTTTCTTGGCACTGATGGTAGTGGTGTAGGAAGAAGCTTTACTTGTTGGTGGGATGATTCTCAAGAGTGTTAGAGGTGTTTGTGAGTCATGAGGTGCCTGTGCTTTGTTGTTGGTGTTAGCGGTGTGAGAAGGAGCTTTACTCGATGTTAGATGACTCCTGAGTGTGTCAGATCTGTTTGTGGGTCACAGCCACAAGATTCTCATGAATAATGGTCACCAGCTGTGCATGCACTGTGTGCATTAATCATCACTTTAGCATGTGTGACCGGTGGATCTCAATGCAGGCAGATAAAGGGGTTTGAAAACTGAAAAAAAAAAAAAAAAGAGAGAAGAAATGTGTAAATGTAAAGGATGATGAGCCTGAAGCAGGCATTTTAAATGCATGGTAATGGGATTTCTTTTGGTGTAGCAGGTCATTAGTTGCATCATACTAACAGTAGTATATGTGGAATATAAGTTAAGAGAGATAATTTGGATAATACTGCACTTATTTGTCTGGAAGGATGTAATGAGAATGATGATTTTCATCTGCTGGCTGCAGGAAGTCTGTTTCCAGCTGCAGGCCCTTTCTTTTTACCCACTCAGCATGGAAGGATCATTGGGTGGTAGGTCAGTCCTGTGCATTGCAGTGCTCTGTGATTTCACTGTAAAGGAGTTTAGATGTGCCCCCCTTCGTTTGTATTTCAGGCATAATTCTCCACTATACAGGTTTTGCAGAATGTCCAGATTAGAGCTTCATGGGAGAAGTGGTATTATACAGGTTTTGTATAATGTCCAGTTTTGGTAGTAGGTCTTTACAGTGGGTGTTAGAAATTATGACAGACATTTGGGTTCCAGACGTATTACCCTCCAGAAAGTCATGTTAAATAGCAGTGTTTAGAATTGTCCCTGTTTGTGAGTGATGGTTCCACTTTTAATAAGGCTGGACTTTTCAGCTTGCCCCCTGTTGTGTTTTTTTTGTTTGTTTGTTTTGGCATTTACAGTGGTGTTTTCTTTTGCAGATGGCAGAGGCACAGAGTTTGTCTCAGAGATGGAGAGCCATCATCTCTCAGGCGAAACAGCTGTTTTACAATCCGCCAGCTAGTTAATCCTCGGTGATTGAAGACCTGGGTGAGTTCAGTTGGAGGAGAAGAAGGCAGATGTTGAGCAGTAAGCCAGAAGCCCGAGGGAAGAGGACTTGACAAGTGAAGGATGTTGTTGTGAGCAGGGTCCGGCCACTGGAGTGGTATGTAATGAAGTCACAGGTAATGACACATTGTTGGTTCTCAGGCCTGTCTGAGTTGGTGCAGTTTGGGAATGGTGTGGGGATATGTGGAGATGAGGTACGTCAGGAGCAGAGTGAAGCATGTGGCAGCACGGGTTTAGTGAAGGTGGATAGCTTCACGGGGTGGCTTTTGGCAATGAAGAGAGCTTAGGTTTGATTATGGGGCAATTAGGGTCATCCACAGGTGGAGTGGAGTTTCAACAACATGAGATGGGTTTGGACTTTGGGATCTGTCTGGTTGATTGGTTAGCTTTGCAGGCCCTGAGGCAAGGGAGAGGAGGGGTCTTTTGGACCCCTCAAATACTGCTTTCAGTTAAAATAAAGATCTGGAAGGTGGAGAATGCCAATATTTTTGAATTAATAGATACGGATGGGGTGCAACGTCTGATGGAATTGGAAACTGCAAATAGTAAAGACCTCTTTGTGGTGTTAGCAGCCTTTGGGCTGAGGAAGGTAGGTAGACTGTGGACAAGGATAATGAGACAACTGAGTGTTAGGTTTCATTTATTACATAGCGGTTGGGTTAGAGAAGGATATACCGCCTTGGCCTTACCACTCTTGGCTATTTTCTCACCATCTTTGAGGCATGGAATTTGTGGACAGGGAATACCTGGTTGTTGTACGATCAGATGTTTTGGAAGTGGAAGTCGATGGCTCAGTCACTGTACTGGGATATTAGAAATCCCAACAATTGGTTAGCCACTATGGTAGATAGGCTTGGAGCTGTTAGCAGGGGGTTAAGTTAGAGAAGGACGGGATGGGGGTATGCTGGGCCTTCAGTGTGGAGCATTGCTCATGGCCGCATGTAGGTTTTCACACACACTCATTCAAAGTGTGTGTGAATGCATTCATCAGTGCAGTGTGGCAGATGAGAAGACACGTTGGTTAATCTGAGTTCACAGCAGCCTGAATTGGGTGGGTTATTTTCATTGTTTCCTGTATTTCAAAGTAGTTGGGGTAGGGGAATTTTCAGGGGAAGAGATCAGGGCTGTCCTTTCAGGGGCAAGGGAAAGACCATGGGATGTATTCGCCCATTAAAGTGCAGGTATTGTGGCAGATGCTCATGCAGTTGCAATTTCCCAATGTGGCAGTTGGAGATGAATTAATAGCTGAGTTTTCTGATGGATTCTCTATTAAGTCAAGGGTGTGAGGGGATGGGTCCATTTACAGGAATCTGTGTTCCATGTGAGGGAAAGAAGAGATTTTGGAATGTTTGGTTGAAAAGGAGTGCTGGGTGGGTTGGTTGCTGGGCCCATTTGATATTCCTCCCTTTAACAGTTTTAAGGTTTCTCCATTAGGTTTGTTCCTAAGAAGTTGGCAGGTGAATTTCTTTTGATTCACCATTTGTCTTACCCTGAGAGGAATTTGGTGCATGATTTCATTTTGGGAGATGAGGAGTGAATTGGATGAAGTGGTGATGACTGTACACAAGGGTGAAAGAGTGGTGACTGGAGCAGATTTAAATGGGTATGTTGGTGAAGGGAACAGTGGGGATGAGGAAGTGATGGGTAGGTATGGTGTTAAACAAAGGAATGCAGAAGGTCAGATGCCAGTGGATTTTGCAAAAAGAATGGATATGGCTGTGGTGAATACGTATTTTAACAAGAAGGAGGAGCATAGGGTGACATACAAGACTGGAGGAAGATGCACACAGGTGGATTATATCTTATGTAGGAGGGCCTGTTTGAAGGATATTGGAGACTGTAAAGTGCTGGCCGGAGAAAGTGTAGTTAGGCAGCATAGGATGGTGGTTTGTAGTATGACGTTGGTGATCAAGAAGAGGAGGAGGAGTGTGAGGGCAGCACCAAGGATCAAATGGTGGAAATTGAAAAAGGGTAATTGTGAGGTGGAGTTCAGGGATGAGTTAAGACAGGCACTGGGTGGCAGTGAAGAATTACCAAATAGCTGGGTAACTACAGCAGAGCTAGTAAGGGAGACGGCTAGAAAGGTGCTTGGTATCACATCTGGACAGAGGAAGGATGACAAGGAGACATGGTAGTGGAATGAGGAAGTACAGAAGAGTATACAGGCAAAGAGGTTGGCAAAGAAGAAGTGGGATTGTCAGAGAGATGAAGAAAGTGGACAGGAGGATAAGGAGACAAGGTGCATGGCAAAGAGAGAGGTGGCAAAGGCTAAGGATAAGGCATATGAAGAGTTGTATGAAAGGCTGGACACTAAGGAGGGAGAAAAGGACCTGTACCAATTGGCTAGACAGAGGGATCGAGCTAGGAAAGATGTGCAGCAGGTAAAAGTGATAAAGGATAATGAGGGAAACATACTCACAAGTGAGGAGAGTGTGTTGAGGAGATGGAAAGAGTACTTTGAGGGGTTGATGAATGAAGAGAATGAGAGGGAGAGAAGGTTGGATGATGTAGGGATAGTGAATCATGAAGTACAATAAATTAGCAAGGAGGAAGTAAGGATAGCTATGAAGAGAATGAGGAATGGAATGGCTGTTGGCCCAGATGAAATACCTGTGGAAACATGGAGGTGTTTAGGTGAAATGGCAGTGGAGTTTTTAACCAGATTGTTTAATGAAATCTTGGAAAGTGAGAGGATGCTTGAGGAATGGAGAAAAAGTGTTTGGTACCGATTTTTAAGAATAAGGGTGATGTGCAGAGCTGTAATAACTACAGAGGGATTAAATTGATCAGTCACAGCATGAAGTTATGGGAAACAGTAGTGGAAGCTAGGTTAAGAAGGGATGTGATGATTAGTGAACAGCAGTATGGTTTCATGCTGGGAAAGAGCACTACAGATGCGATGTTTGCTCTGAGAGTGTTGATGGAGATGTACAGAGAATGTCAGAAAGAGTTGCATTGTATTTTTGTAGACTTGGAGAAAGCATATGACAGGGTGCCTAGAGAGGAGTTGTCGTATTGTATGAGGAAGTCAGGAGTGTCAGAGAAGTATGTAAGAGTGGTACAGGATATGTATGAGGGTAGTGTGACAGCGGTGAGGTCTGCGGTGGGAGTGATGGATGTGTTTAAGGTGGAGGTGGGGTTACATCAAGGATCAGCTCTGAGCCCTTTCTTATTTGCAATGGTGATGGACAGGTTGACAGAAGAGATCAGACAGGAGTCCCCATGGACTATGATGTTTGCAGATGACATTGTGATCTGTAGTGAGAGTAGGGAACAGGTGGAGGAGACCCTGGAGAGATGGAGATATGCTCTAGAGAGAAGAGGAATGAAGGTCAGCAGGACTAAGACAGAATATATGTGTGTGAATGAGAGGGAGGATAGAGGAATGGTGAGGATGCAAGGAGTAGAGGTGGTGAAGGTGGATGAGTTTAAATACTTGGGGTCAATAGTTCAGAGTAACAGTGAGTGTGGAAGAGAGATGAAGAAGAGAGTACAGGGAGGATGGATTGGGTGGAGAAGAGTGTCAGGAGTGATTTGTGACAGACGAGTACCTGTAAGAGTGAAAGGGAAGGTCTACAAGAGGGTAGTGAGGCCAGCTGTGTTATATGGGTTGGAGACAGTGGCATTGACAAAAAGGCAGGAGTTTGAGCTGGATGTGACAGAGTTAAAGATGTTAAGATTTGCACTGGGTGTGACGAGGGTGGACAGGATTAGGAATAAGTATATTAGAGGGTCAGCCCAGGTTGGAAGGTTTGGAGACAAAGCCAGAGAGGCAAGATTACATTGGTTTGGACATGTGCTGAGAAGGGATGTGGAGTATATTGGGAAAAAGATGCTAAGGATGAAGCTACCAGGTAACAGGAAAAGAGGAAGGCCTAAGATAAGGTTTATGGATGTGGTGAGAGAGGACATGCAGGTGGTTGGTGTGACAGAGCAAGATGCAGAGGACAGGAAGAACTGGAAACAGTTGATCCGCTGTGGCGACCCCTAACGGGAACAGCCGAAAGAAGATGATGATGATGATGTAAGAGTCAGTTATGCATCTCTGGATGATGTGGTACAGGTCAGTTGGGCATTTATGGACCATTGGTTGGTGAAGTGGATACTAAATCTGCTTTTCCTTTATTACCAATTCAATGACGATTCAATTCAATTCAATTTCAATGACAGAGACCTGTTTTGGTTTAGAGAGGATGGTATACACCTGAATGATTTTGGTTTGGATTTGTTTAACATACATTTAAGTTTGTGTCTGGAGGGACTGGTGAAGATTTTGGAGTGAATGAGGGGGAACAGCTTGTGTCAGGCTCTTTGGAGGAGAAGATGGTTAGGTGTTTTCCTCTTCTGTTCCACCTTTGGTGTTGGGTGCTTGATTCATTGAGTTGGGGGATGAAAATGAGCAGTGGGATGCTGCTTGAAGCAACAGTAAGTGAGTGGTGGTGATGACACTGCTTATTCAGTTAGCATGAGTTGAGATATGCTATCCTAGCAAATGGTTAATTGGATGTTCATGTTGTGTTTAATAAACTACATTTTGTTCAGTAAAGTTATGTTTGTGAAATGTAATAAAGGTTATCCAGTGTCATTTGGTGTGGCGTGGTGTGTTTATTGAATGGAACCGGGACAAAATATAAATTACTGACAAAGCAGCATGCTTAAAAGAAAGAAAAAAAAATTCTTGTAAAGGCAATGTCTAAGACCCTTCGTGGATCAACAATCAAATTCTTATATAATGCTTCAACTCAGCACTCTAATTATATTTTACATAGAATTTGTGATAGATAGGATTCTTCCTGAAAGTGCAAATGACTGATCTGCAGTGGACTTCAAAGAAATGTCCTTTGTTTAACTCGTCACACTGTACATAGTGCAATCCATAATTACAGCACCACAGTAATGCTGCAAGTCAAATGTTTACACTGTGATTGCCTTCCCAAGGTAGAATTAAAGTTCACACCTTTCTGTTTTAAAGGTAAATATGCTATCAAGTACACCCACTGAAGTCTGCAACTCTGCTGGTTTTTTGCCACTGAACTGGTAAAATAAAATTGGGCTTGTGATTTAAAAAGTTCTTCTGATGGTCCAGTCTGCCTTACTGTAGCTTTCAACGAACTTTGCAGTCTTTAAACACCTGACATCTACTTCTTCCTGGATAATCACTGAGGACCTCTGATAATGGATTGCAGCCAGCTTGCAACTTAGCATTGGGCCAGCCTTCCATAGGTGACCCTGACACACTAGAAGAGGATAAAGTCCAGAAGGTCTTGTTAGCTGGGAAGTCTACAGTGTCATTCGACCCCACTTTAAAATGCTTTAAAAGAACTTATAATATTACAGTTTTTCAAATAAACCACGTTCCTGTAATGAGTTATGTATGAACATGTGACACACTAATGTATCTAAGTGTGATTCTAAAAAAACAGTTACGTCCTTTGAGGAGTTAAAGTGCTTAACTATTACTTATATGTATTGTTGCTGCAATGCTATAATCCACAGATCATTTTAGATCTGTTTAGTTGTAGTCTAGGCTTTATCATCTGCTGTTATTTAAGAATTCTAAAATTATTGATTCTTAAATGTCTGAGACACCTAAATTTGATCAGCATTTGTATGACCAGGACTTGGCTATATTGTTGCCACAAAAGAACTTATAGATTTTTTTGAGTTATGTGCTCAGTGCAATCTGCACCACGTGTTTACAAATGTACCCTTTTTTTTAAAGTAAAGGTGCTTCATCTCACATTCAGGGCTATAAAAGAAGTCTGTTCTCATAACTCTCTTACTGCATAATGCATTTAGTACCTAATATTGGATTATGCTGCTACATCTATTAATTTTAAACAGTTATGTGATATCTATGGTTTTAATTAGTATTTGGAACCTTAAATTAGCAAATTGACCTTCTTTCTTTTTTGCAGGCATCATACACACACATTTTAAACTGCTTTAGACCAACCCCCTACACTCAAAACCGCCACATATAATAATTTTAGTAATAAATAAGTAACAACAAAAATAAAACTACTAAAAGAAATAAACACACAGACCAGATTCTCTAAGAAATGTGAAAAAAACTGCTCTCTGACAGCAAAGTTATCATACTATGTACTGCTGAAGTCTGCATACTTCAATATACGTCTGGTGAAATAGATGTTTTTTTAAATAACACCCTGTCCATCCAGAGATGAATTAGCATTAAATGGATTGCTAAAATTTGCAAATAAATGCACACTGTTTCTTTTGTAAGGTATCAAACATTCTCTTGATCAGAATGCACCAGGTTAAGTGTGAGATGGGGACTGACCAGAAGTACAGTAAGTAGCTGCAGATAACCAATGTAAAAATCAAAACTCCTTGCTATGAACAAGTCTAGAGAACCTCCATGGAACTCCACAATATGGACTGAACATTACAGATACAAGTGTTTGATTATACATCTTAACCATAGCTTTTCCGGGCAAATATTCCTCACCTGCAGGGAACTAGAGTAATATTTGTCACAGCTACTGCAAGGCTGCAACTGCTTTAAAATGCAGAATTTGCTGCAAACTCAACTGCAATACATGTCTAAAAGCTCTCAGCTCGTTTGCTCTCTTTCTCTTGCAGAACATCTATAAAATATGGTATAATCAAGCTATACAACTGTACAATAACATTCCATCCAGGTTATCCAAAGTTTCAAAACAAAATCCTCAGCTAAAAAAGGTTATGATATGCTTAGGTAAATACAGTTTCTGCAAATGGCTTTTTGTCAGATTTTTTTGTTCATTGCACTGGTGATAACTGCTTGCACTTTTATCAAGTCAAGCCTACTGTACACGTCAGTAGGAGGGTTCAATTTTTTACACTGTTGTGTGACTGGAGAGTCGGTATATAAAAGTAATTATTCTACAGAAGGGGCTTTTACACCCTGCAGACTTTGCTCAATGTATGTTACTTTTAAGTTCCATTACAATTTACATTAGAAATTAATGACACACATATCAGTTTCAGACTTCATATCCCTCAGAAACATCTTAATAATAGTGATGCAAAAACTGATTCTATCAACTGTCTAACTTTGTAAGACCAAAATATTTAAAAAGTCTCCTTATTGTTTAGCCTTTGTCCCACTTTTATTTATATCTTGGTTAACCTTTGTTGCTGTAAGAGTGTGGGAGGCATGTACACATTACAAAAACCTGTAGGAAAGCATTACAGTTTGCAAAACAGCATCACAAAACACAAATATACTAAGCACTAAGTCAACTATGCACCCAGAGCATCACACACAAAGCTTATGGATCCCTGAATCCAAAAGATAGAAAACAAGAATATGGCACAGTTATCATCACTTGCACAGGGTGTTGTGTATGTGTGGGGAGGGCAGAAAGCCTAGGCTGACCATACCTCTCAACCTCTTAGCACAAGAAATCTGGACAAAGCCAAAACTAATGGGGGACAATGGCTCAAAAATAGGGACAAATTGTTAAATAGTGCCCTTTTAAACTTAGACAGTTGTTAGAATAAAATATCTTGTGTTATCATTCATTTTCTAAAGTACATGAAGTCTGAAATGAAAATGTCTGTCATTATTGAGTGATGTCATCCTCAGTGATTTGCCAGAAAAAACACAAATTTTAGGAGGAACTGACTAAAAATATGAGGCAAACATCTGGACATTATGAGAAAATCTGTACAGTTGAGAGGTATGAGGCTGACACAAAAGGTAAGCGAGTGCATGTGAGTAAGAAACAGGCAAACAGGCAGACATTTGGATAAAGTATCAAATGGCTACTGAGTCAGAATGAGCTTAACTATTGAGTTTGTGTGTGTGTGTGTGTGTGTGTGTGTGTGTGTGTGTGTGTGTGTGTGTGTGTGTGTGTGTGTGTGTGTGTGTGTGTGTGTGTGTTTCTATATTGGCACTCCAGGTGAAACTGGTGTGTGAGTGTCTGCAAGAACACAGCCAGGTTCTGTGCTAGCTCTACATCTTTGTATGTTGGACAGCTGTGAGCCCTGCATAGTAGAGGTGGCAGCTCATCATCTTTGTACCTGACCATGAGATCTGGCTCTGCAAGGAATTGCACTGACATGTCCACACCCATGGTCAGATGCGCTGTTGCTACCTGAACATGATTGATGTCTGCTGGATGAGCTCTCCTCATGAGTACACCCAGGACCATGACCATATGGCCTGATGTACCTGGGTGTGGAAACCTCAACCACTGATGGAGCAGTGGAAGTAGTGCCACTATTGCAGCATGATTGGGCATGGTCACATTGGCTAACATCAGATGATGTGGCTCACCTATGCTGACTTGAATGCTGTCCTCTTACCAGCAGACATTCCGTCACAGACACCACCCATTCCAACGTGTCATTCATCTGATCCATTGAAATGACAATATGGTGGTGGCAGTCATGCATGTCAGCTTGAGCCACATCTACAACCCTAAGCATATCTTTGGAGGCCCTATTGAACTGTACTTGTGCATCCATGATGGCCCTAAACATATATCCAGTGGCATGAAAAGACACACCTGGATCAGGTGTAGAATGGATAGCACCCTTAACAACCCTCCTGTGTGGCTCCTTGCACACACTTTGGCTACAGCCAGAGACAACAGGCTGCCAAGCTACAGTAACCACACTTACCTGATCGAGTGTCTCACCCTCTACCTGTCCAATATCTGAGGACTCACTGTAATTGTTTGCATAGGCCTACTGTCTATGTCTGATGGAATTGCAGGGGATGGCTGAATGTCAAACTCAGTGTCAGATTCAACCTCTGCACCCCCAATTGTGCATCTCTTTGCACACCATCATCATCATAAGAGTCTGTTGATACTCTGACAGCAAGTGATAAGAGACCTGCACTTCCACTGTTAGGATCACCTGTGATAATAACCAACAGACACAGTAAAGAAGTGAATAGCTACACTACTACAGTTCAATATATGAGAATAAACTAACAGCACTGCCACTATTACAGACAGGTCAGCAAGACACACACAGTCTAGACTCCCATATCACATATACAAATAAAATAAATATACTGTGAACTACTCATCAGTACTGAAATAAAAATGTTTGACTTACCAGGTACATATGACTTCACACTTCCTAGGCTGATGGTCCTGGAAGAAGTTAAGCAAAAGGTAAGGACACCATCATCACAATTAACAGTAACATGGATGAAAAACCTTTGACCCTTTATATGTCCAGTAACAGTATATTTAACATAAACTTGGATAACACATCCACCTCAAGCCCGTGTGTAATGAACTAGAATGTGCTGTTAGATGTATCATTCTATAATTAGTTTCCCCCACCAGAAAAAATATTTAAACAAACTTAAGTATTGTTGCCTATATTTTACTATACAAGAAAAAATTAACAATTGACATAGGTAGACCTACCTGGAAGCTCAACCTGGGACATTTATTTTTTTATTTTTTATTTTACATTTGTTGACTGGGATGATCTAACTGGATGCATGTCCATTTTCAGTAGAGTCCCGGGGAGATAAGCTCCAAGAAGTTACATTAGTACAACTATTCAGGTAAAGATTATTATACAGATACAAACTTAGGTTTCAACAGTTCAAAAATTTGCACAGTTTAAACATAAATTTAGGTAACAAGTTATGGTACAGATACTTACTTAAAGTTTCAGTAATTGCAAAAAAAAACAACTTGCACAGACTGTACAGAATTTGTTGGAAGCAATTAGATGAAAGACTTAGCTAAACAAGTTAAATTACCTGTAAAGGGTGAGATATGTCTTTGTAATGATAAGTAATAGGTAGATACTGACAAAAGTCAGAGCAGATATAAGGTCTATGGCAAGAGAGAGAAGGGAGCCAGATAGGATTAGTGTGGATTTGTACAGGGACATAACAAATGGGTTTTGAGATAGAGTTTCAGATTGTGCTTAAAAAGTTTAAAAGAAGACAGTGATGTAAGTTCATAAGGGAGTTGGTTCCAGTTTTTTCCCACTGCATTAGAGAACAAGGCATCTCCTGCCATGTTTTTAGATTTACATATTGATACAAATAGTTCATTAGATGATCTTAATGTTTTGAGATTGGTTCCAGGCACAGAATCTTCCATTTTTCAGCATAAGATTTTCTAGTACTGGGCCTCCTTGCCTCTAAAATGATATCCATCACTGGTTTACTGGGGATGGTAAAGGAGAGATTAGGTAATTAGCCAGCTGCTAGGTTCAGGGTTTGAAGCTGAGGGTGCATAATTGTCCTCCCTGAAACAGCAACACAGACATTAATCACATGCTGTTGTGTACTTTCCACTGAGCTCTCTGGATCACTGACAGTGGACAAGATCTCTTAATTTGGTGTCAGTAGTGGCTGTGTAGCAACCCCCCTGGTAGACATCCATCCATGGACGAATGCAGCTGCTCTTCTCTGGGTGGATGACATCATGTCAGTGGCCCTATGATGCACCTAATCATTTCCCACTATCTGCTGCCAAATTTGCATTCTTTCTGACAAATCCCCACAGCTTCTCTCAAGCAGAAAGCCATCATGTTGCCAAAATGCCTATACAATAACATCATTCTCATGGTCACTGAAGGAGGGTTTTCAGGATTGGGATGCCTGGGTGCCATAGTCCTGTGTGATATAAAGCACAAAAGAAGGGTAATACACAAAAATAAAAGTCCTGCTTAGATATAACACATAAGTAGTACTTTTTCAATATTATACACTGAAGGATTAAAAAACATTCAAGATATTCAAATTTAAAAAATGAAGGGTTTATGAGGTTATAAATATCACAGTCACACACAAAGCAAAGCTGGACCCAAAACAAGGGGAGTAGCAATAGCAAAGCAAACCTCTGCATAAACATTTTTTGTTTGTGCCAACACAAAAACTGAACTTGGCTCCCCCACCCCAATGCAAGAGGCAAATGATATTTTGCTACCAAACAAAGGGATAAAACAACAGTGGACTGTTATGCATGCTATCAAAGAAACTGTCCCAGAAATATGTGTACACATTTACCACAGAACATTTATTTTAATGCAATTGCCAGTCACCTCTAGCTGTGACCAGCATTCCCCTACAGGTGCATATAGTTCATCCTAGAAGGCTGATATCCCTGTGTTATTGACAATATAGTGCATGCACATTTCCACTGAAATAACAATAGAAGAGTCTAAAGAGAAAGAGTTGCAAGATTAACCCTTGTGATGAAAGTTAATAAGGCTGTGCATCTGAAAATGTAAAATGCATTGACAAAAATTCCTATGCCACCAGTAATCTTCTAAGAAATTTGCTATTGCATATATAACAATATTTTTCTAAGTGACATCTGAGCATATCAGTATATAACTGAAAAATACAATCATTCCTTATCAAAATCAGTAGTCTTCTGTGCAGATAAATCCAAAGTAATAACAATCTCCTTCTGTGTTATTCACATAAACAAGTCTTCTCACCTTCATATTCCCTAGTTGCACTGTTCCTTTTTATAATGTAGATTCAGCCCTGTGAGCACAGTGAAGACACAAATGAAGTGTGAATTCATTAGAACTGCTGAATCTCAAATTCTTGGCTTCGTGTAGCAGGCAAACATTGTGCAGGCACTCCCTCAGTGTTGTCTGTCAATGGATTGCAACTGCGAATGATTACTGGTAGAGAGAAGGAAAACACAACAGTAATTCAGACTCCCTTACCTCCAATGGTTGTGTCAGCCAGGTTAGACATAAAAAGTGTAGAAGTAATTGTATAAATGTTTAAATGGAAGTAAGCAGCACACATTTCACAGTTTCTTTTCAGTAACATCAAACCTCCCCTCTGTTTTTGAAAACTGCATATTATTGCTATTTAATATTTTCAAATATTTTAAGGACAATGATAGCAAATGTCTTACAGACTGCATATCTCAGATTACTGGTCAGATAACAGAGGCATGAGTGACATACATAAAGATAATACAGACCTGCATTTCTCCATGCAATAGTCATAAATGGTTGTGTGATCACTCATTGCACTACATCTGAATTTAATACATGTAGAAACAATTCTGAAGTGCATAAGTGTCGTATGTTTGTTAATACTGTGGATGATGTTCTACTTGCTTGTATGCTTGTATGCACAATGATTTTCCGTCTGCTGTTCCTGTGGCAGAGAGGGAAAAGATACTCTTACAGTATTTTGGAGGTGCATTGGTGTGAGAGTTCAAATCCAGACTGGTGTAAAAATCTTACTAACATGTATTTTGTAGTGTTAATATATAGATTTTTTCTTTTTTTTTTCTTTTTAATGCCAGTATTTGTGAGGTGTGCAGCTTAGTGCAAAAACAGCAAAACAGATAAACACAATAATTGTCATGTAAAATACTTCTTTGAAAACCAATACATTGAATACACCTGTGAATCACTTGTGATCTACACATCATATACTATCTGTAGATCAAAGTTCAAGTCCCACCTTTGTCTTTTAAGGATGAAACCTAATAAACACTACTCACCAGCCTAAAACAGCTTTAGCTTTGCTTGTTTTCTTTAGTTTTGCTTGTTTTGTTTGCACAATGCTTACCACTCCAAAAATTTGAGTAATGGCCCACACATGAAACTGACAGAACATCTGCAGACAGGATTCAGACATTCCTAATTTCAAAAAAGATAGAGTGTTGACCTTTTTGCGTTTCATCATGTACCACCACTTAGCAACATTGCTCAGCATTTAACAGCCTTCCACAACAGCTGCTGGTTCAGAACACCTACAGAGAGGAGGCAGATAGTCAGCAATTTCAAAACAGATACATTCTATCAATTTTGTTGGGCACCACACAAATACCCTAGATGGTGTTGCATGGTGGTTGACACTCAATAGTTCATAGGGTCCTATGTCACTAGGACATTGCCTATTTCTTCCAAGTAAGTCTTTATTCAGATCATCCAATCAAACTTATTTTCCTGTTTTACCTTTTAGTTGACTGCGTTCCTCTTCATCAGCCACCTCTTCCATTCAATCTTCCAATCCAATCCAATTAACTTTGTTCTGTAAAGTATTCCATTATATGGCCTTTGCCTT
Organism: Protopterus annectens; assembly: GCF_019279795.1. Classification (NCBI taxonomy): domain Eukaryota; kingdom Metazoa; phylum Chordata; order Ceratodontiformes; family Protopteridae; genus Protopterus; species Protopterus annectens. The sequence continues at coordinate 24,717,252 of NC_056736.1, read as the reverse complement.
ATTCTCCTAACTGAACTACCCACTACCAACTGTTCTTTTTATTATTAGAAATCCACTTCTGACCTTTCTTGCACAAGGTCTGCATTGAACATTTTGTCCCATTATCATCACTTCTATTTTATCACTGTGATTGTTCTTCAGTCCATCCCTCTCTCGTTTCTTTGTTTATCATTTCAACTTCTGTGTGCCTACTTCTGTTTTCATATTTCATTTTATTCCATCATTCACCTGCACTTGCTTATCACTACCATTACCACAAAAGGATCCAACTTCCTACTCATTATCCTCTCAATAATTCTGGACAAACGCTTTTCTCGTACTGTATTCTAAACCCATATTGCCATAGGCCTTGCCACACCCCTTTCTCATTTGTCAACTCATACTTTTTCATCAGTTCTCTAACTGACCAAAAGTTCTCATACTTGCCACATAGGTGTGCATATTCAGCAACATGTGCCATGCTCTTTCCTTTCCACACATTCCTTATTCAAAAAAAAAGTTTTAATCTTCTATGAATATTTCCAAAGGTTTATCTGATCCCCCCCTGTCATTGAGCTCCTACAGAACAAAGAAGAAATGTCTGAGTATGGTTGCCAAAGATGTAGGCTGATTCATTTGTGTTAGCTTGACCCATGTCTTTTTAAGTGTCCTTGATGAATGGTGCCATAATCTAGGAGGACATTTCTACTATAAACAAGGCTACCAAGAGCAGACACACTACATCCACCACACATAGTGTTGAGCACATGCATAGACCAACCTATTCTGATGCACTAAAAACATTCTTGCCAAATTTCAAATATGTTCTAAACCTACAAACAGTAACACCTAATCTCAGCAATCTCTAAAGCACTCACCAAAGCAACACTAAACACAGTGGAGCCCCAAGAGCAAAGTGTATAAAGAAAGCCAGCACATTATCCAAGACTCTTGTCATAGGGGACTCCATTGTATGACACACAGATGTCCCATTCACAAGACTGAACAAAGAAAATATAACAATTAGCTGATTATCTGAAGCCAGGTTTCACCAGGTTACACATGCACTCAGTTCACTGCACCACAGGTACCAGTATTATTCTATTATAGTCCATGTGGGCATTAACATCCTGAGAAGTACTTCCTTGAATGATTTGAAACCAGCTATTGTTGGTCTCTGTAAATATGTGGTCAAGCAAGTATCTGCCTTGCAATGAGCAGCATTTTAACTTCACCAAGGATGAATACACAGTACAAAGAAAAAGTTGACTGACCTCAATAATTTACTTATTTTTTGGTGTCTTTCCAGGGGGATTCAGTATTCATCAGCATGGGAGGACATGGCTAACAGACTATGTTGCTTTACAAAGGATGGTCTGCACCTGCCTCCCCTAGGCCTCTGAATATTGGCTAAAATTTTATCCATCCCCTTAGATCCTTTTTCTAGGGAATTTCAAATTGATAAACCTACCAACATAGCAAATACAACCCAAAGAAACCAAAACGTGTTCCTGCTCAAAGCTAGGAGCCTAAATAAGAAACTCTACACCTTTCAAGTTCTCCTCACTCTGGAGAAAATAGACATCTGTGCCATTAACAAGGCATGGTTTAAATCCACAGAAAGTACTCTGGCACTTCAAGGGTTCAGTACATTCCACAAATTTGGACCATCAGCTGCACAGCTAGTGGCAAAAGGAGGAGAAGTCTCAATCTATATTAGCACCAAGCATAACTTTACATTGGTTAAACAGGTTGGTGCCCTGGGATTTATACAAGTGAAAATCACCATAGATGAAGTGCCATACAATATCCTACCAAGCTACAGGTTACCCTCCAATTCCCTAGAATCTCATAGCTCATATCTAGACCTATTGGTGACACTCACCATTAAACCAAATACCCTATTCATGGGAGATTGTAACTACCCTTCTATAAAATGGGAAACATACACTGCCTCATGCTTGTGGGCACAGGGATTCCTGGTCTTTATTTACACAAATAATCTTGTCCAGGTATTGTGCACACCCACCAGAGGTTCAAGCATACTGGACCTGTTACTCACAAATATGGGAAGAATGCTGCACTCCCACTCCTTGTCATGTCCTCACTGGTGAGGTCAGTTCCCAAAGTGGTCACCTTAAAAAAAAATCAGCTCAATAACCCCAGCAAACCATGTAGCAGTTAGGAATTATTCCAAAGCAAACTACATCCCATTAAATGATAGTTTATCAAAATGCAATGCTCCTCCAAACCCTAGGTTCACAACAAATTATGTGGAATTCTTCACAGAGACCCTGTACAACCACATTATTGCTGTATAGAGATGACTGTACCTACTAGAAATAACCCAGAAATAAACTCTAAAAACAAACCACATTGGTGAAATACTAACCTAAATAGGGTATATAACAAATGAAAAAAAAAGTTATGCCTAAAATCAATAAGAGCAACTTCCAAAAAGATAGATGCCCTCTAATTAAACAAAACAGGAAACTAAGAGGACTGATTAAATTCAACAAGGACAGTTACAAGAGCAAAATAACCTCACGAGCTAAAGACAATCATACGATCTTCTACAGCTATGCCCAAAACCTCAAAGGCAGTAGACATTAGTGTACCACACTGGTGGTAAGTGGTACTACCTTCACTGAGCAGAGCAGTACAGCAAATATGTTGGCTGGCAAATTCAACTCAAACTTCACCCCAACTCTCATATGCCTCTGTCCATGAAATACACACTAGCGTACCCCCTCCCCCAAATTATCACAGCATAGGTCCTGGTGGCACTCTCTAAGGCCAAAACACAGCCACAGTGAGCCCCAGAAATATCCCAGAATGCCTACTGAATAACAGAAACATGATCTCTTGAGTCCACTGGAGTCACTTTTCAACTACAGCCTCAGAACAGTCTTTGTACCAATAGAATGGAGGACTGCAATGGTTATCCAACTTCACACAGCTGGAAGTTATTAGTCTGACTAGTCTAATATGCAAAGCCATGGAACAAATTAACATGAACATGATCAACAAAGACATAGACAGCCTTCAGACACTGGACCCAACCCAGTCTGGCTTTGCCAAGGGAAGGTCATGCCCTACTAAACCTGGTGGACGTTTTAGAAAAGGTCATCAAGGAAATGGATGAGCAGAAAACTATGCATACCACCTACATGGAGCTGCTTAATGCTTTAAATACAATATTTAATTTGGGTATAGTTGACCAACTGAATGAACTTGGAATAAACCGCTACATAACTCACTGGCTTACCAGGTGGCTCAGAGACAGAAGTCAGGATTGGTGATATCACCTCCACTAACAGACCATTCACCAGTGGGCACTTCAGGGTTCTCTGCCAAAACTGTTCCTACTTGGCATCTACTTCTTGGAGGTAAAAGCTGATGTCAAGGGCCTTTGACTGACCAAATTTACATAGAACTGCAAACTGGAAGCTATTATAGATTCCAGTCATGACACAAACATCTTACAAGAAGGTGTAGCACACACAAATGACTAGTGCCAAAGTCAAGGACTAAAACTTAGTGTCAAGAAATGCATTATTGTGCCTTTTGGGAAAACTGACATTCAGGCTAATTACTCCATTGAGAAGAGACCCCTAAGTGTCGACCCAGAAGTCAGGGATCTGGGAAAATATGTTAACAGTAATCTGGCCTTTGACCAACATGTGGCCAAAGTAATAAGAACATTTTATGTTGGCTATCTTATATGTAAGGACATGGCACCCAGGTACACTGAAGTCATAGTGCCATTTTTTTATTTAACCCTTATCAGACATATCATTGAGTATAATGCCCTCGTCAGCATGCACCTGACCAAACATATGCAACAGCTGGAATGCCCACAGAGTAGGGTATACACACATTGTCATATAGAGATCACCTTAAAGGCCTATCTCTACTATTTGTCTCCAACAGTTTATTGAAAGGTGTTGTATACTTGAACACAACATGGCCTCGGATCCAGCTGTAATGGACATTTTGCACATCTGCAAAATGAACAGCATTAAAACCACCAAATCTAAGGATTAATTTTGCTTGTGACATAAATAAGACATGCTGGTGAGCCAGATGTGTGTCGCAGAGGATCCCCATGCTCTGGAACAGGCTCCACACCAATGTGAAGCAGAGTCCATCCTTAACCTTATTTAACTGTAACCTTAACAAATGGGTGGGGAAACAGAAATTCAGCCTGGGTCTGGCCTCTATGTCTCTGAAAGACAGAGGCAGACAGTAATACCCAAATTAACATACCCCCTACCATCTTCTGGCTTTTCCCGGTTAGGGGTTGCTACAGCAGATCACCTGTCCACACATGATTGGCAGTGGAGTTTTACAGTGTCAAGTTGCCGGCCTGGTGCCCAACCTTCCACAGAAGGCACACACATGCACACACTCATGCCAATTTAGAGTGTCCAATCCACCTACAGCATGTCATTGGGAAGTGGGAGGAAACTGGAGCAGCTGGAGGAAACCCACACAACCACAGGGAGGACATGCAAACTTCGCACAGAAGGCACCCCAGCTGAGAATTAAACCAGAGAACCTCTTGTTGTGAAGCAGCAACTCAAACCGCTGCACCACCCTAACATACCCCCCCACCATAAACTCAGGAAACTTCCTAACATATCCCATCATAATAAACACCCATGATACAGAGGAACACAAATGGGTTGGATTGCACTGCTAGGACTATAAGGGCCCTGATGGTCATTAGCCTAGTATATAACTATGAACCTATGAACCTACTGATATTCTGTATGAATAACAACTCTGACTTCATTAACGAAGCATTTACAACTCTGTGCTGAAGATTATGCACTACCTGTGCTGTTTCTGCAGCTCCACATCATGCAAAGTGTTACTATTAATGAACAGTTATAAGAAATGTTTAGTGTAGCCCTTTTTAAATGCATGCAGCCTGATCTACAGTGCATATTGAAGCTAGTAAAATGTGTGACTCACTGTAAAGTAATTGCACCATTCTCTCTAACTCAGCTAAAAGGACACGCAATGCAGGAGTATTAGTGAAAATAATTTAATATTTATTTTGTAAATCTATGCTATAAATATGTGATTTCTTCTCTGCCTAATACTCAATACATTTTTGAATCTGTATCAATTGAAAAAATGCTTCACTTTCTTCAATTTTCCTGTGCATTATATTACAATTACCCTATCGGAAAATCTTTCTTTACAAATATTAAAATATTGTACTATGCATTTAGCTTTTCATAGTTATTTGTAAACCTCATTCTTTCACCTGGAATTTACTTTGAAATCATACATAAGCCAACACTACAGTTACTGATTGCTAGACTACAATTACTGATTGCTAGACTAACTATTATCTTGTGTGGCAGTATCTTTATTTTGTTAGTATATTTACTTTTATATATTTCTAATCTTTTAATGTATTATGCTGTTATGTATTAATATGTTTATTTTCTTGGTAAATTTGGACCTTTTCTCCTCTGGCATTCACTGAATATTGACAATTGTCCAGACAGAATATCCCTCTAAAGAAATGTAGATATATAAGTGAATGAATGATTAAATAGATTGATAGAGATATAGATAGACAGATACGTGCATGCATGCATACATACATACATACATACATACATAAAAGTTGCTGGTAAATGGTAATATTAGGTTTGAACATAAAGTAAAAGTGACATTGCTAAGTGTGATAAGTTTCAAAATGAAAATACCTAACAGTTTGAACTACTGTTAAGTGATAACTTTGTGTGAACCATCACTTGACATGCAGTTGAATTAAGAAGAAGCCTGTGAGACAGGTAGCATTGTTAGTAGCTCAGCTCTGTCCTTTGATTTGCCCAAAGGAGGCAGGTATGGTTGAAGCACTTGGAGTGCTAGTAAAATGGGAGACAATTTTGATAAATTAGCCAAATATGATTGGAGAATAGTTGTCAGAGAGAGTGACTTCAGAGGACAAGTAAGAGAAGGGGAAGAATAAGCTACTGAGGATGTCATCAAGTCATTGTACAAAACTTCAAAGTCTTGTTAAGTACACCTATACATACATGCACACACACACACACACACGTATATATATATATATATATATATATATATATATATATATATATATATATATATGCTTCACCATCAACACTGCAGAAAAGATGAGTGTTGCTATTGTTCATGTCATAGGGGCTGCTGTATATGACAGAAGGGATTAATCTGATTTGCAGTCACTTTATAGATAAACTAATGCCTTTGTTTTATATATATAAAAAAAACACAGTACAAAGACTACAGAAATTACCCAAAAAATACAATGCAATTTTCCTTTCAGGTGGAAGTGAAGACATCCTAATCTATAAGGTGGAAAAATATACTCAAAATCCTCTACAGCCAATTTTCAGTTAACAATCATTCCTGCTACACCAATAGCATTCCAAAGCATATGAGCAGAATACTTTATTGGATGTCCCTAAACTAAACATATAAACCAGTGAAGAAGAAATATTTATGTTTAACATTTTCCTTTATGACAGCACCATTCACTATGTGAGTTTCAGTGAACAGTAAGGAGTGACCCTGTATATATACTTCCACTAAGCAAAACACTTATATCAATCTGGTGACTGTATGAGGAAAAAAAAAAAACATTTCTTTAAAGATAAAAAAGAATGTCTGCTGTATCATGACAGTAGGTTTGCACCATGCGGCATATGCCAGAGGTAACAATGCATGCATCAATTATTATCTAGGAGTTTATTAAATAAAGATAATACTACCTGAATGTCATGACCCATAGTAGTGGACCAGATGACACCTCATTGTCTGTGTAGCCATGTATTAAGCACGGGCCTGCTATAAGGGATCCAGTGCTACTGCTGGCTGGCCATCATTGCTATCATCACTGGTGGAAGGTTTGATAGCAGGAGCTGCACTGTCATCATGGTGAACTTGATGGGCAAAATGCAACACATGGTAAACATCCTGCATGCCATAACAAGGTCATACTGAAGGACACCCATAAACTCATTCAGACAATTGAAACAGACATTCAATAAGCCAAACACTCTATCCATGCATTACACACTAAATGGCAGTTGATGAAATGGTATCCCTGTTCTGGTACCACCCCCCACCCCACCCATGATCCAGATGGGACATTAATGGTAAGATGGGTGCAATCTATCACACCAAGCACCTCAGGAAAATGTGCTATATTGTAGAAGGCCAAATATGGTTCTGGCTCTGTCCTGTGGTGAGACTGACAGATAAATATACTGATCCAAGTGTACGCCATGGAACTATTGACATACCCTTAAGACAGAAGCCTAAGAAATATCTACAGGTATAGGAAGACCACACATTCGGCAATCCTTATCTGTGGTCCAAACAAACTCAGTTAAGCCATTACAATATCCCTGTCTGCTCTAACTCTATCAAGGATTTCTTCATCAGCAAAGTTAAAATGGGGCTGTCTTTGCCAATATCTTTGCTTTCTTGCCCTGTGAGTCTCACTGACTGCCTGTGCTTTGATACAGCTGAGATTAACTGTTTGGAACAAGTAGATGAACAGCAAAAGAAATCATCACCACCAATGGCAAAGTAGATAGAAATGGAACAGCTTTGACTTAGATAAAGCATGTATGCACAATGCAGAAATGCATAAAAAAGAATCTATGAATCACAAACAGGTGGGAAGAAAGCTCATTTTCATAAGATCATCGCAAAACTTTTCAGGCTTTCCTTATTTATATCTTATTACTGGCACATCTGCATAAGTGTTTCATAAGGTGCTTAAACTGGCTGCATGTACACTAATTGCAAGAAAGCTGTGCCTATGTGCAGCCAGCACAAATTCATGTTGCTGTTAAGTGCAATGATTATGAACATCTCCCATATTTCTCATAGAAGGATATGGATCTGCTTATACAATATGGATTAGAAGTAAGGTGAATATGTTCTTGTATAGAACTAATGCCATGGTTAGCTTGATTTATTTCAACTGATTACAGTTATTTATCACAGAAGTCCATATTATAGTAACTATTAAATATTATCCACATTCTTCCATCACTATGTAAAATAAAGTGTGTGGACAGCCTTTATATTTCTGCATCCTGCTATTTGCATTTGATTAGTAGCCCTAAGCATTGGTTGAAAAAACAAAAACAAACAAAACAAAACATAAACAAATAAAAAAAAAACATACTGGACAGTACAGAAAATGCAGTACTGTATGGTCTGCAGAGGATCTGAGTATTACAACCCCCATTTTCCTTTCTAAATAATGTAATTAGTATATCATTAGTTATGTCTACAACTATATACAGTCACAACCTACTGTAAATTATCTATTTAATTTGTAAACTAAACTTTTGAAGATACTTTCTTTGCCCCAGACTGAGTCACAAAGGCAAGGCTAGATGTACAGCACTTACTCAATCAGTATAACTTTAGAAGGAGGAGACAATGTCAGTGTGTTATAGGAAAACCCATCAATGGTAAGAAAAGTAAGCCTGTAGAAAGACTTTAAACTTAGGTCAAAATTGAAACCCATGTCCTGGAACTCTGTAATAGAAACTTTAGTCAATTAGCCTTGATACTGAAGCGGTGAAGTGCCTTTTCTCTGTTTACAGAACTTGCATTCAATTAGCCCAGATGTGTTTGTGGCAGCTGTAGTAATAGTCACAATATCATTCTCCCTTTTTAAGCAACAGCAACATGAACTCTTTGATTCAGCCCATGGGTAATGGGTTGATCCTATAGGACAAAAAGGAAGACATAGTTTATTTTGTGACTCATACCCCAAGAGAATACTAGCGTGTTTATTTATTATTTATTTACTTATTGATTTATATATTCATTTAATAATCTGATACGTGGACTCTGAAATGCCCATTTCAGCCACTAGCTGTTTGTAACTAACAATAAATAGGATTACATAGAAATGTAGTGTACAATGAAAATAGCATCTTCAAATTAATGGTAGTAAACACACTTAATAAAGGAGTCATATTACAGATGGCACATGGAATAAAATGAATCCATTGTGTACACCGCAGCACATATACAGAATGTTATTTAGAAAATAAATTGTTTAAGCAAATGTTCAAATTGTACAATATGGAAGATGCAGGCAAAATGAAACAAAAAGCAGTACGTTTGTGGTTTTAGAATTAACCAGACCGAAGCATCTGCATTTATTTTCAGAGAGGAGAATGCTTGAATCTTTGTTTTGTAGCTAGGCTATGTCTGCTGCTATCTTTTAAATGTCTGTGGGTGAAACAATGATCTTATCATGATGTAAGAGGTGTATGAGAAATGGCATACCTGTTTGCAACCTACAATAGCTGTCTAGACAGTCAAATTATTGCAATGCACTAGGATATGAAATTAACAAGTGAAACCCAAGCTAGTGCTCACCTCCACTTACTATGGAAACAGGTGGTAGATACAATGTTTCCATTTGTTCAATAATGTACTGTGAGGTACCAACAAAAAACACATATGCAAAAAATACAAATCCACTGAGCATTATCGTGAACTCATAAATAATAGTTATATGTTCTAATAATGTTCTAAATGCAAAGAAATTAATCTCAGTGTAGGCACATGTACCCAGACGATTACAACAAATAAATGCACTTATGTCTTTATTTTCAAAAGATTACATTTGCAGCCTGTTTGGAAAATGCACTTTTACTTGATGAAACAATATTTGGTGTTATATTTTACATGAAGGAAACATATGCACTATTCATTCAGTCTGATGCAATCACTTCTGTTTGGCTGACATCTCTGTGGACATCTGTTCCTCTCACAGAATGTGTTATCGGATGAGAATGACTCCAACGTGTGGCAATCTATGAAAACTCCAGGCAACTGAGTCCAAATGGCACCTTCAAGTGGGCTACACATTGCAGAGCAAACTACCTTCTAGACCTTTAAAGCCTAGATGATTAGTTAATTTTGTCTGCAAGCAGTACTGAGTCTTAAATCTCATTAATGAACATTAATATGAAACTTATTGAAGACAAGATACTGACATTTACAAGCTGCTGAAAGGATTTAGTCGTATTCCATAAAGGGCAGGAATCTTTAAAATGTAGGCTGGAAGTCTGATTAAATGGCAGTGGTGGTGATACTACCCCATAGTTTAAACTACTCATTAATAAATGGTCATTGTTCTGAAAAACATGTTCATGGCCAGCCATGTGACTGTTTTGTGCCTGAAATTTATTTATTGTGCTGTTTGTTTCTGGGCTTCATTTTGTTGTAGCAGGTGCAGCTAGCTTGCTTCAGGCTAGAGCTGGAATATACAGGAATAAACAACATGCTATTTATGTTTACTTTTGTCTGTATATTGCCTGACTGCCTGGGATAAATATGTTTATAGCAACAGTTTGTGATAAAATATCATACAGACATCTTATGTTTTCATGAGACATGGTTTTAGTTACAAAACAAATAAATAAATTACTTAACAAATGAGTCCTGTGTTGCAGATTCTCAAGTGAATTAAATTTTACTTAAAAAAAACAATTTCATACATTAAAACATACTGTCCATCTCCTTGCATTACATTGGTTAACTACAACTTTGCATGACTTCTTTTTAATATATGATGTGTTGTGGATATATGAAAATTAGCTGCTTAACTAGTGTTGACAGAAATATTATAGAAATTTTTGAGGGATCAATTTAAACTGGATACCCTTGGGACTTTATCATAAAAAAAAGGTTGTGATTTGTAAAAGTTGGACAGTAATCTCCCAGATTTAGGAAGCCCGTTATAGCATGCAGGATTAGTCTAAGAGCTATTTTCGGCAATATGGCCGACGTGCGATCCAGGAACGAGCTCCCGGACCTGCACGTGAGGTCTTAGACTAATCCTGCACGGACTGAGCTTCTGTATGCAAATTACCCTCATTTGCAGGTGAATACCATGCAAATGAGGGTAATATGCGATCCAGGAAGCTGGCAGCTGACCGTGCAGGACAAATGCAGTCTGCAGAAATGTACTCGGGTAGTAACCGATTACATTTCTGAAATCTACAAAATGGAGCTATGACAGCTCCAAATAAAGGCTGCATATCATTGAGGAAGCATGCCAATGGCCAAGTAGAAGGCCATTGGCATTGCAAACTGTCAGAAAAAACAAATAAACAACCTTTAACTTTTATTCGCCAATCTCGCCTGTTTAAGCATAGGGTAGCAACAAGCAAACGGGATCAGGGGAAAATAATAAAATAAACTTAAAATAAGCATTCTAACTAAAATCAGTATTCTGCCGTGCAAGTCAATAGCAGGCAGAAGACAACCTGGCCAGTGAGTAATGGTTGCTAAGAGGGGAGGCTCAGTGTGGGACATGTAACTATGCATTAGCAGGCAATCCTATGCAAATGAGGGAAAGGTTAGTGAATCCCAAATTTTTCTAGGGTGTGAGGCAGGTCCCAAGAGTGTAAGAGTATAAATAGCTGGGTGCAAGACTAGGATATAGGTGACATCATGGGGGGTGTGTCAGGCATACTGTAAGTGGATTGGAGACCTGTGGCTCAGGATTGCTCATAGCTTAGCACAGCTAAGCTAGGGGTGTGTCTAAAGCTGCCTAGCACTCTTTACAAAGTGTAAGTGGGTGTGCGCACCACGCACCAGGTTTTATAGGAAGAAAAAGGAAATTAAACCAGGAAAAAGCAGCTCTGTGCACATTTGAGCACTCCGTTTGCGTGGCGCACACACGAGCCTAAACAGGGAGGCAATGGGAAGGGAAAACAGCAGTAGGAAGGTAATCAAGGAGAACTAGCTTAGCTGACAGGTGAAATGTATCAAAATCAGCCAATTACACTGGCAGCAGACTAGCCCAGCCCAGCACACCACTATAAACTATGCAAACACCTTTCCCCCTTGTTTTTCCCAAAAACTCTGCAACACCGGTGTATACAGATGGGGAAATTTTACAAAAGGAAAGCAAGAGAAAAAATGTTAGGGGCTGCATTCGCTATCATAAACCAGCATGTGCAAGAGGCTGTGGGTGGTGAGGATGTGAATGCTGCTGAGCAACCCACAGTGAGGAGACAGAGAAGAGTGTACAGACCCAGGGTAACCTACCAAGGGCTACATGAGCTGAAGATAGTGGAGCTCTATAGGGTGGACAGGGACCTCCTACAGCAAATTGTTGAGCTGTGCTGGCCACGCCTGACACACAGAACTAACAGAGGGGAACCCATCCCAGTGGATACCAAGGTATGTGTAGGCCTAAGAATACTAGCTACAGGTACCTTCCAAAGGCCAACTGGGGATATGATGGGGATTTCACAGGCATTAGCATACAGGGTACTCCACCAGTTCCTGGATGTCATGTCATCACATGTCGGTGAGCACGCATATTTCCCCATCACACGTGAGGTGTTGGCTAGCAATATGTGTTTCTTCCACCAAATAGCAGAATACCCTGAGGTAGTGGGTGCAATAGACTGCACTCACATATGCATTAAAACACCACCAGGTGAACGGGGTAGGGTCTACATCAACCGCAAGGGCTTCCCCTCCATCAACTGCCAGGTTGTGTGCAATGCCCAGGGCATAATAATGAATGTGTGTGCTGGCTGCCCTGGAAGCTACCATGATTCCCACATCTGGCATCTGATGCAGATGTACCAGACATTTGCCAGTGGGGACATCCCACACAGTCACCTAGTGGGGGATGCTGGATACGCACTGGAGCCATGGCTGATGACACCCATCAGAAATGCACACACAGCCAAACAAGAACTCCATAATGAGGCACACGCACAAACACGAATCATAATAGAGCATGTGTTTGGGATGCTCAAGTCATGGTTCTGGTGCCTGGACACATCTGGTGGAGCCTTGCAGTACTCACCAACTACTTGTACCCAAATTGTCCTTGTATGTGCCATGCTACACAATATGATCCTGCAGGAACAGCTGCAGCAGGAACAGCATGGGGTAGGGCCACACAGCCCCCCACTAGTGCCAAGGCCTGCACAGGCGCAGAGTGACTCAGAGGAGGAACAACCTGAGCCTGCCCCAGTAGGCAGAAGGAAGCATGCCCAGTATGCCCTGGCCTTGGCAAAGAGGCAACACATAGCACATGCACTGACACAGTAGGGACCCAGAGAATGACACCTCTCTCCAACTCGTATATACAGTAAAAGGGGTGCCAAACATGGCACTACCTGTGCTCAACCATGTATAGGGAGTGTACTATGTGCATCCAACATAGGCAGCCCTGCAGCACCACCCTCAGTACTGGGACACCCACAAGGTAAGTGACACACACATGCCAGTTGGGGGGGGGCACATACCCAACAACAGTCACAGCCAGCAGGATAGGTGTAGACAAACACAAACAAATGCTGTACTATGGCCTCTGAATGAGCCCCATGGGTAACACCTACCCCAGGCTTACACAGCCAGACTACAGCAAGCCAGCCAGTTGTATGTAAGTTGTGAAGGCTAGGAAGTCAGAAACTAATATGTAGGTAGCGAAAGCTAAAATCTGTAGTACACTGGTATGCCTCTAGCCAGCACAATAGGTAAGACTACAGACTGAAATGGTGTATCTGACATACCAGTACAGTCCTAGCAAATATGTAAATGTGTAAGGTGTGCCCCACCATCCTATGTACACTTATAGTAACAGTCAGAAGTGTAGAAATGTAGAAACAGTTAGGTGTCCCCCCCGCTATGCAGAAATGTAGCAACAGTCAATGCCTAATGACCAACGGATGCTCTGCAGACACAGCATGCTACCTGTCGGTGTACAACACAGAGGTCAGTACTGCAGTACAAACTACCTGGACTTGATCAACACATGCAATATAGATGGCCATACTGGGCATGCTCACACACTTAGAGGAATGAAAGCAATGTCAGTCAACAACATACTGAAAGGCCATACTGGGCATGCTTACACACAAACACATGAAGGCCATGTCAGCAAACACCAGTGGACCAGACATATCTGGCAGTTGCAGTTCTTAGTGCAGACACATGTCAGTATGCACCACTCCTGCCTTGCAAACAGTGGATAGGAATACAGACATATATGTAAGGACAACACACTATAATAAGCCACAATTAGATGGAAATAGATGTGTTGAAGAGGGTGACTGTGACAAGGAGCCATCTGGGCCTGTTCCACCCAGCACACAGCCAAAGGTTCCCAAATACATGAGGTGCAGGTTTCACTCACTGCAGATACTAGCCACCAGCATCTGTCAGCATGACGGCGTGTTGCATGTGCCAGCTGTGCAACACGACTGTACAAGGAAGTAGTCACCTAGTAGCTGTATACATGTACCCGTAGCATACGACCCCTTGTGTGCCCTCATGCGGCATGACAACCCCTACATGAATGGGTTACGGCCCATGCACACACTGCCATCCCCATAGCAGCATCATGACAAGCCTGCTGAGGTCATCCAATGTGAAATACACCTGTGAGAGAGCTGTATCTCAGTAATCCCCATGGTGCGTCCCATGACTGCATAATGCTGTACTGATAAACTAGTTAGGTAGTAGTCCTAACCCCAGACTTGGCAACTGTGTGAGTGTGTGTTTGTGTGCATGTCTCTCCGTCTCTGACTGTGTAGAGAGAAATGCTTTTTAGGCTACTCACACTCCGTACAGTTCATATACACAACTTTGGCAAGGCTACTGATGTCACTCACCTAGAAATACACCTCTGGGGAAATTATAGCCCAGTAATCTCCATAGTGCATCTTGTAATTGTGTACTGCTGTCATGTGACAAAGTAGTTAGGTAGGTGTTCAAACCCGACACCTGGCAACTGTGTGCTTGTGTGTGTGTCTGACTGAGTAGAGAGCAATGCTTTTTAGGCCACTCACACCCCATACAATACATATACTCAACTTTGGCAAGGCTGCTGATGTCACTCACCTAGAAATACACCTCTGGGGATATCACAGCAAAGTAATCTCTGTAGCGCGTCCTGTAACTGCACATTGCTGTGGTCTTATAAAGTAGTTTGGTAGGTATACTAACCCCAGACCTGGCAACTGCGTGAATGTGTGTGTGTCTGACTGTGAAGACAGCAATGCTTTTTAGGCCAGTCATACCCTGTACAGTTCATATACACAACTTTGGCAAGGATGCTGATGTCACTCACCTAGAAATGCACCTCTGGGGAAATCATAGCCCAGTAATCTCCATAGTGTGTCCTGTAACTGTGTACTGCTGTAGTGTGATAAAGTAATTAGGTAGGTGGTCTAACCCCAGATTTGACAATTGTGTGTGTGAATCTTTGTGTCTCTGTCTGTGTATGACTGATTGATGAACAATGCTTTTTAGGTCACACACACTCCTTAGAAATCATATACCCAACGTTGGCAAGGCTGATGATGTCACTCACTTAGAAATACACCTCTGGGATATTCATAGCCCAGTAATGTATGTAGCGAGTCCTGTAACTGTGTACTGCTGTAGTGTGATTTAGAACTGTGGTAGGGTTCCATCACCACCCATGGCAGTTCTGGATGTTCTGTGTGTGTTTCAATGTCTGTGTATGGAGCAATACATCATAGGCCACTCTCTTGCAGTACAATTCAAATGCCTTCCTTTGCCAGTCCTGCTGATTTTATTCATTGTGAAATACAATGTTCGGAAGAAAATTATTTGTAATCCCTGGGGTGTGACCTATAACTGCTCCATGCTGTAGTGTGATATAGGCCTTGGTCAGGGGTTCTATACCCACAGATGACAGTTGTGGATGTTTTGTGTGTGTCTTACTGTTTGTGTAGGGAGCAATGCATTTTAGGCAAGTCACTCGCAGTACAGATGAAATGTCCTACTTTAGTAATCCTGCTAATATCAGTCACTGTGAAATACACCTTTGGGGAAAAAGTACTCCAGTAATATCCATGGTGTGTACTATAACTATGTAGTGTTGTAGTGTAATAAACTAGTTAGGTAGGGATTCAACTCCCAGACATGACAGGTGTGTGTGTGTGTGTGTGTGTGTGTGTGTGTGTGTGTGTGTGTGTGTGTGTGTGTGTAACTCGTATCCTGTGTAGGGGTGAATGTATGACACCTGTGGCCAATGTGGAGGGGGTTTTGCTCATTACTTTTATGGTGGCCCTACTATACATTACAATGTCAATCATACAGGGATAACAGATGTAAATTATCTGGGAGGCTGGGTTGCAAAGCCATACCTATACATGTGACATCAAGGCCAGCCAATCCAAATTAGCAACCCCACTATTACCCAGAGCACACCCTCAACCCATGTGTCATACACACACACACATGCCTAGGCAACAGCCAGTATGTGGTTACTACACTGCATATTGGTCAATGATAGTAACTATGCAGTGATAGCAGTGGGCTACAGAGGGCATGTCACCCTGCCCATCTGTCCAATATGCATGCACATGCAGACAGTGCACCTCCACCATGTTCCACAATGGACACCTGCACCACCTGTGGTGCCTTTACATGTGACTCACAATGGACATACCATGCCTGACAACATGCCCTGTATGGACAGATGACACTGACATCAGGGAATGCTGTTGGCATGCTATCAATGTAGATGAAGGGTAAACCTGCTACACATTACCAGTTACTGCCACAGGTGGGCAAGACTGACACATCTGATGATAATCTTTGTTCACAACATGGGCCAGACACCCCAAGTACAGTTCCACATGTCACTGTACATGCATGTGGGAGGTGTCACATTCCAGACACCATTCATGTCATGGACTAAGGAACACATACGTGGCATGTGGTGTACAGCACTGGCCACACACAATAGTCACCCAGCTGACTGGATGGGGGATGCAATACATACCTGTGTGGGCAAATGCAGTAACTACAGGCCTGAGCCACAATGCAGACCATTGTCGTGTGGCCTGATGCCATGGTATACCCATTGCCTACCCTTGTGCAGCCTGCTGGTACAGTTGACAACCACACATCCGTGTAGACATGCACCCATGCATGTCAGAACTGGCACCCTGTGTGTTCATGTGTGTGTGTTAAATGGTGTGTATGTCCACATCCACACTCACTACAACCCCCCAGGGCATACTGAAGCATGCTGTCTGATGTCTGACATCTCCTCATACTCTTTGCCCATATGGCCACCATATGACCCATGTGGTGCATGTGATACCTGCACATTGATGTGTTGTGATAATCTCACTAATGATGAGTTGCTTTCCTGGCCCTGCCAAGTGTGTCAATGTGTGTGAGTCCCTGTGTGAGTTTTCCCGTGTTGACACTGGCACCTGTTCATGGAGACAGGCACATGTACGACACCTACTGTATATCTACCGTATCCCTGTTGTAAATGTCACACCTCACATATATGTTCTGAGTGCTCCACATTAGGTAACCCATGTGGTGCATCCAATAATTGCATTGAACTGTGATAGCACTACATAGTTGTCGGGGGTTTGATGCCCTGTGAAGGTAGGTGTATGACGCAAACATGCTTCAGTTTTACCCTTCCACCCCTCCCTGACATGCATCTGCCTCTGTCTGCTTCCCCCACTCTCTCTCTCTGGTGGATGGGGAGACCCACACCTGCCTTCCATAGTCAGCAGCATGTGTATTTTACGTGATGCTCATGATCAGCTGATGGCCTCTGCATGAATTGCAGCCATCCCATAGCTAATTGCATGTGGAACAGCTGTGGTAACATCCCCATAGCCAATTCTATGGAAACACACTCCAATACCTAGGAACATCATGGTGGTGTTGGGCCTTTGCAGCCACTGTGAGCAGGATCTAGTTTTGATGTTTGGCAAACAGCATCCCAGATGGACTGGAGATTTACCTCTAACAACATACACTGTGGAAAGATGGCAACCAACAGGAGGGGGATGTACCTGACCTGACTACAGACTGTAAGTGCTGCTATACTGCATTTGGAGTAATGTTGATTTAACAGTGTTTGTCTGGATATGCCTGTCGTGCATGTCTCAATACCTCCGATGTCTGTTCCATGTATATGAGGAATCCCCATCTGCTGGGTCATCTGCAGACTGGGCAGTGTTGTGCCTATGGTTTCATGTGTTAGCCATAGTGAATCAATCTGTGGAATGCAGAAGGTAGTGTGAGGATTGCAGTCTGTAGATGGTGAAGGCCGTAACAGTTACTGACTTCATATCCCTCATAGGACATATGTTGCAACAAACCCTGTTACAATGGAAAATATATGAGGTTATCACAGCAACATGTGTATACTGGCCTTGTGTATGTGCTGTCAGCCACACCACTCTCAACCTTTGTACATATGGCGTGCATGAAGTGGTGCATATGTGCTGTTCATCATAAATACTGTCATTACATCTGAAAACAAGCCAGTGATATATCAGATTGCTACACATGTCATGTACAGTAGTGGTTATATTTCATGACATAAGCTGGGCATTCTGTGGATGATTGTACAGTACTGAGGTCTGTGTAGTGGTGGTGAATGTTGGCAGTCTGTGTATTGTTGATATGTACTTCAGTCTGAGTACAGACTGTGGTAGATGTCATTGTCCTAGCTCCCCTTCTCTCAGATGTTACATGCTGCCCCACTCTATGGTACCGTTTTGCAGCACATGTTTGTGGGGCCATACACACACATGTCCCATACCACAGACAGCCATCATAACAAACTGTGTAGTAGCCCAGTATATGTAGGGTCATTCTGTGAGTTGCACATATGAGGATGGTGTAGAACAGATAGTCCATATACTGTAATATGATGCTAGCTTACCATATGTGGCTGTGGCTGTGTTCACATTGCTTGTGGTTATGCACTGTCACACTGGTGTATCTAACCCTGTGCTGTGACATGGCTGTTGAGCCTGCTATATATGCAGGTACATGTGCATTACCCCATACAAGATGTAGGCCAGTGTTGAGGCAGTCTGCTTGCAGCCTGCACAGTGCACTGTTACATGCCTAGCAGCTTAGTGTACTTAACCAGTGGGCTGCTATGTGCAGATACTTGCCAGATGTACTGCTGCTGGGCCTCCCTTAAATGCCATGTATGTCAGACAGAGCAGTGGGATGCTGTACAGATGTATGTCAATATCTAGTGGGTGGTATGTGTCCACAGCACCCCTGTACCAGCAGTTATTATGTGTCAGGCCAGAGAGGGGTGTGTGAATCCAACACCTATGGTGCCAAATGTATACCAGTTGTTATGTGTTATACCCATCTACATGGCTGTCTACATCCATATTATCAGGCCTGGTACACATCCGGTGCACTAAGGGATCATGTGTATACCTCTGGACTGTACAGGGTGTGTCCGAAGTTCCAAATATAGTGGCCAATAATCCTGCTGCACTCCACAGGGGCATTACATGCTAGCAGCGGTACCTTACAATGATTTCCTTAGGATGTCTGTCAGTAGCCAATGGCACACATGTTTTAAGCAGATGTCAACATCCACACACACCAAGTCTGTAAAGACAATCCCAATGACAGTAGCAACAGTCTAGTAATATACCTCCTAAACATACCTGTAATCCCCTTGCACTACAACTTTGGGACTGTAGGGCCTGGTGTATGGCTACACTCCATGTCCAGGACATATGGTGGAAATATATGTACATATACTTATCCAGATAGCCATATATATATATATATATATATATATATATATATATATATATATATATATATATATATATGTATAATTACACATGTGTACTACATTGAATTATCACTGTCATGGCAACCACCCACTATAAATCCAAGCAGCATGTGGGTGTGGTCCCTTTACATTTCTTATGTGATGAACATCTGTCCTGTGTGTGGGCATCAGTGATACAGGCAGCAGGCAGCAATACCTCTTACACGAGAACCTGCACACTTAGAGTGGATACATATTTGTAGGAGGATCAGGAATGACAGACAGACTTTGGGTAGAGTTGTGTAAAGGTTTGCATAGTACTGGTGTTACAGGGTGTGTGTACATACAAGTGTACCTTGGAATTCTGTCTGCATAGCTCACTACTGTGGGCCTAACCTCTTGC
Source organism: Protopterus annectens (assembly GCF_019279795.1). Taxonomy (NCBI): domain Eukaryota; kingdom Metazoa; phylum Chordata; order Ceratodontiformes; family Protopteridae; genus Protopterus; species Protopterus annectens. The sequence continues at coordinate 24,697,240 of NC_056736.1, read as the reverse complement.
TGGACAGAAATATGCCTGTCATATGCTGTCCGTCCACCACACAGGTCCTATGTCAGATATTACACTGGCAGTGTGTGTGTTGCGTGCTATCAGCACATGGCTACATCCATGTCTATATCTAACTTCAATTCCCTGACTAAGGGTATGTCTCAGACTATCCTGTAACACCAGCACCTTGCTTAGTGTATGGCAACAGTGTTCCACATATGTGCCTGTGTTCCAGCCTCTGTCCCCCATCTACATACCAAGCTTTGCACATATGTCATGTTTCTGGGGGTTGTTCTGTAGTGGGTTGTGAGTATATCACACTGCCATTGCTGCCATTAGTCCACTACTGTTGCATCCCCCACACATACAGTGGGGCTGGGGCCATATATGTGTGGGCATCACCTACACAACACATGTGTGCCCTTATGCACTGCAGAGGCCAGTGTATGTAACAGTGGTATATGGGCTTGTATTATTGAGTCTAGGTGGGGAGCACCATAAATGATTTAGGCTGTTACAAAATGTGATGGTATCAGGGGTGAGCCACACCAAGGTATGTGGATGTACAGTACCATATACATCACCTATACTGACATTATTTACATGACTTGGGGTACTGTAAGCATACTGCCTCCTGCCATAAAGATTGGTCTGTGCGTTATGCCTTGTTATGTACCGGGTACAGCCCATTTGATCACAAAATGTCTTTACCTCCTACGGAGTTTGTACAGAGTGTAGGTAGAGGCTGCTGAACTACACACCTGCAGTACATACAGTTGATTGTGTGGCACCTTGTGGCCCAGTTTGTCTGCACTACTGTAGATTCTGAAGGGCTTGGCCTGGAAAATAACAGTTGTGATCCTTTCCAGACTACTGTATTAGTGTAACTGTTTCAAAGTTGCAGTACTCCATTTATATGGTTGTCAGTATTTGAACAGCTATATGATATTGCATATAAAACTGTTATAGTACACAATTAAAGGATTCCCATGTCTGCAAACCTCTGTGTGGTGTCTTTCCTATGACCTTTCTATGGGTATATGTTGCAGGCAATGATTGACATTAGTATGTGTCGCCCATACAGTGTCCTGTTGTTCAGGTGTTAAGTGTAGGCATAGAGGCTGTTCCATATTGTGTGCACCTCCTACATATGTATCTTACTGTACATATATCTGCATGTGTATGTGTGTATATATATATATATATATACATATATACATAAATATATATATATATATATATATATATATATATATATATATATATATATATATATATATATATATATATATATATATATATATATATATATATATATATATAGATGTGTGTGTGTGTGTGTGTGTGTGTGTGTGTGTATATCTTTATCTGCATATGTGTGTCTGTGTATCTGTATCCTGGGGACGTTGCTGGCTTCCACATATTACATGTCCTATGTGAGACAGACTGTACTTGATAGGATATTGCAGGGCGCATGGGTTTGGCTGTGGCGGGATGCCTATTCGTGCATGATGTATAGTGTGTGGGGCCTTTCAACCCCATAAATGGTGCATATAGACATAGGTGTATTTGTTAATCTGCAATTGCTATCTACAGATGTATGGCCATATATACCTATACAGATATTTTTATCTGCTAACAGATATATAAGTATACGTGCATAGATAGTGATATATATATATATATATATATATATATATATATATATATATATATATATATATATATATATATATATATATATATATATATATATATATATATATATATATATATATATATATATATATATATATATATATATATATATATATATATATATATATATATATATATATAGTTAATAAAACAACATATATCTTTATATATATGTATATCTATACATATATGGGTATGTTGTATCTGTTAACGTTGCATTATAGTTACACACACACACACATCTAGATGTCTTTATACATTCTCTGTACTGCTGCATGACAGGATTGTCTGATATGTTTCTGAAACATTGCACATTTATGTGCTTGTCATGGCTTAGTGGTACATCACTTAGTCTAGGGTGTGCAGGGTCCTTGGTTTGAGCCTTGCAAGAGCTTTTAATTTTGTTGCTGGGCAGAACACGGCCTGTTGGATAGAGAATGACTAAGGCATCTTAAAGCAGTAAGCAGATTTGTGTGTTCTTCCCAGCAGCAAAATAAAGAGCGCCTGCTAGGCTCGAAACCAGGATCCTGCACATAATAAACAAAGTGATTTACCACTAAGCTATGCCAAATATGCATAGTCATGATGTTTTCACATACATATCATCCAGCCCAGGTATACAACACTACAGGGAATGTATTCCGCCATGTAGATGTATTTGTGTGTGTATATATATTCATCTTTAAATGGATATAACATATCTATAAATGTAGATATAGGTATAGAAATATATATATATATATATATATATATATATATATATATATATATATATATATATATGTGGATTCCTATTACAAGAACGAAAGTTCACTACTTCGAACTTGTAATAGGAAGCCTCACTTCTGCAAAAGTTCACTTTAACGAAAGTGAACGTTTGCGTAGGTTGACTTAACCGAAAACACCGCAGCACATTGGAGGACATAAAAAACAATCTTTGTCCTCCACTATGGTGCGATAGTCATGGACCTTAGGTTTAGAGCACAGGTTAGTGTAAGGGGATAGTTAGTAAAGCTATCCCCTTACCCTAACCCATGCCCTAACCCTAAGGTTCATGAATCGCACCATAGTGGAGGATATGACTATGTCTTTCACTGTGCTGCAGTCGTCACAGACCTTAGGGTTAAGGCACAGTTCATGGTAAGGGAATAGCCCTATGCACTATCTCCTTACTATGATCCATGCCCTAACCCTAAGGTCCGTGAGTACTGCACAGAAGGTCAGTACAGCACCTGTTCATTGTACTGAACTTCGCATAAGTGCACTTTCGATTAAGTGCACTTTCACTGCAGTGAGCATTCCATGCATTATTTTGAATTAGTGAAAATTCGATCAAGTGTATGGAACCCATATATATATATATATATATATATATATATATATATATATATATATATATATATATATATATATATATAAATAGATATATATATATATATATATATATATATATATATATATATATATATATATATATATATATATATATATATATATATATATATATATATATATATATATATCTATATCTATATATATATATATATATATATATATATATATATTTATATCTATAGATATATAGATATATATGTATATATCTATTAGCCAATAAATACATATATACATAGATACACATACAACCATAGATATATATGTATATATCCACATGTCCACATATATACAGCACTAGGAATGCATATATGTCAGCATATATATGGTTCACCTTTCAAAGGGAGAAATCCATGTGTCCGAAAGCTGGAAGGCCAAAAGTATGTTCTCAACATTGCACAATCTTGCAATACATGCATCGAATGCGCAATGAGCAAATGTCACTATACATTCGCTCATTGCAGAATAGGCAATTTGGTTGCAGATACCACTATAGTGGGGATGAGGAATAATTGCCTATCCCCACTATAGTGCATACTAGGAGTTAGTAAATCACAGTGTGGGGGGGAGGGCCCAGCCCCCCCGGCATTACAATATGTATTCCAACTTACAGTTCAAGAGTCAGCGAAGGTGCCTTTAGAACTGCAGTGTTTTTAACTGTGGTACAGTAAGAAATAATGGGTTATTCCTTTCAGTTTGCAGAAAAAGGTGAACACATATATATCAATATAGGTATATATGGACATATTTCTGTAGATGGAACTGGGAACGAAACCACAACATATATGTCCACCTGTGCCATTGATGGGTTTGAAAGACCCAAACAACATACATCTGGCACGGATAGGCATTCCCCCCTAGCTAAACACGTCTGGCCTGCAATACAAAACCAACCTTAGCAGATCTCATAAGCAGGACCCTACACAACAAGGGCAATACATGTTAACAGTACTCCATCCCACCTGTAGGATGTAAGGCTGGCATTACTAACATATCATGCAGTACAGTCAAGTTACATGTCATGCTTGGGGGACCCCTGGTCAGGTGCAGTAAGTAGCTGGGATCCCTCATACAATCCAATAGCCCTACACCTGACAATGGATTCACCAATGTTGGCAGGGATGATCGCACATCCACCATGTCAGCTGGGAACTACCACCCAGTAGACTGATGACCCTGGTCTGCAGGGACATGGAACATATCAACAATTAACCCATGGCCAATGTCACTGGTAATCTCAACACATGGGACCCCGCCAATGTTGGACATGTCAAAGGCAGAGAATACAACTTGAATCTGGTATACCTCCTTTACCCAATCTTGACAGGTGTAGATGAGGGTTAGGAGGTGCACAATGCCTATGTAGATCATAGCAGGCTTTTGTACACCATCCCACATGTAGGAAAGTGAGTAGTTGTTAAGGGATTTACTTCCGTTCACAGAATATTTTTCCACCAGGACTGCTTGGCATATGGCAACATTCCACAGGTGCCAACCGTGGACATACAGTCTCTCACAGGTCATAGATGTGTCAATGCCCTCCTCCACACTGCTGAGGTGTGCAGTACTACTGGGGTTGCTATAACTCACTGGGTGTGGCTGCTGTGGACACAACTGCCATTATTACAGTTACTGTTGCGTCTATTCCCCCCTCATAGTTGTCTGTAATACTGTACAGTGTATGTAATCAGGTTGTTAGTGGTTATTTACACCATTCACAGTAGTTGAGCACCTTACACCCTCCTAAGAGTAGGGCTATGCCACCGGCATTGGCACACACATGTTACTTAGGTAAGGATCGCAATATAGTGGGAGCGGGACATACACTCTGCTGTTAGCATGTTCAGTGTCATCCACATTGCAGACTGCATATATAGCACTGTGTGGTTGTACCTATCCTGCCTTGGTGGGATTACATGTGCAACAGATGTGTTACCTGCATGGAGACATACCTCCATGTGTAGTCTTGCACCTGTACTGCATCCAGACCAAAGGCACTGTGTGTTGTACACAGCCATGGCATGTGTACCACCCACTACACCTACTGGTGTCCACTGCAGAAGGCCTGCTGACACCACTACACCCATCAGCCATGTGGCACATGGACAAACACAACACACCCAGAATAGACTGGTGATAACAATACAACATTGTTAATTACAGCTATGATGCATCATGGCTGCATAGCTACACCTTCCAAGATATTAGCATTTCACTTTACTGATGACAACATGCTGCACATCATTCCATTGCTACACTGTTGTATAGTCACCCTGTGCATCAGCACCATGTTAGCCTGTCCCTGCATCGATGTTACAGATGTCAGGGAGTGGCACAGGTATCATCATATGCACAGGCTGTGTTGTTGGTTTTCCAGAGGCCTAGGCTGAGTCATACAATTGACAACATGTGTGTGTGTGTGTGTGTGTGTGTGTGTGTGTGTGTGTGTGTGTGTGTGTGTGTGTGTGTGTGTGTGTGAGGGGGCATAGTACTGCTATGGGTCACTGGTGATGTTGTGTGTGCAGGTATGTGGTTGCCCTAGGTTCATTGTTTATGTGTGTGTGTCTGCATGCACACAGTTCCTCAATGTGGCTGCCCTATACAGGGAATTGTGAGACAGTTGCAGACTGTACCTGGCAGGGTTTGCAGTTCACCATCTCTGGTCACGGACACAGGACCTGTGCATGGCAGGGGTGCTACAGGCAGTATCAGGTACAAAGCCAGACCGAGTGGATCCAGGTACTTCTTGGGACTGGCCAAGGCCACATGCACGTGGTCTGCTATGACGGTCTGTGGACAGCCCCCCACAGTGCTGGGGCTGCTACTGCCACTACGGGAGTGGCTGAGACTGGTCGGACATCCATGGCAACCTCCAGCTGTTGGTGTTACTGCCATATGTCCATGTGGCTGTCACAACCATCCCACCCTGTTCTGATGCATGGACATGACATTGTGGATGAGATCCAATGTCTCACCCCACCGTCTATTCATGATCTCGGTATAATTACAGATGGCACCTGCTAGGTCACGGATGCTTTCAATTACAGAGGTTTGGTGAGCCCTCTGCACCCTTAGACCCTGCCTGGTGTACCATTCCATTTGCGCCTGTGCCTCCATGACAGTCTGGAACATGTGTGTTGTTGAAATAGATGTGGCACGTCTGCCAGGGGCATGATGACCAGCAGTGCTCCGACGAGCACCCCATAAACATCTGCCTATGTGATACCCTGCCAGACATCTGGCTATGGCTGCTGTGTTCTGACACACATGCCATAGATACCACACTGTCCTGGCCAATGCCAACCATAGGCTGTCCCTCAGCTAAGGTCAACAGTGATGAGGTATGTAGAGGCAGTATTACTGTATGCGTGGATGGGGTGGATACGTGTGGGTTGTCAATTGGTGGTCCAGCGGCAGTCCCTGATGACCCTTCATGTGCCTCAACACACCTATCCTCATGGTCACTGTTCATATCAGTGACATCAGATTCCCTGCGGGAGGACCGAGTCTCACCTCGCCACCTGTGAGGGGAAAACAGGGAACAGACTGTAAGACCTATACAACACCGCTAAACAGTACATACACACACACACACACACACACACACACACACACACACACACACACACACACACACACACACACACACACACGTGCAGACATGGCCACTCACACAGACATACACACATGAAGTCGACATACATGGCAACCCGTACACTCCACCAGACAGTACCTACAGACAGCTCCTGCACCCCCATAACACACACAATAGTAGGTGATGGTGCAGTACATCACACACATGCCTGTAATTACACACATGTCAGAATGCAGGACATGTGGCGCTCAACAGCATGCAGTGCAACTGTAGTCAATCCCTGTTACCAACATTATACATGGCTGTGATGCATGGCTTCTGTTTGTAGGTGATGGCCCTCCCCTGGAACTCACTGCACCCATGTCCACAGCATTGCTGTGCATCTGTTCAGCACCCTGGCATGTACTGTGCACCATAACTCACAGGTGTACACACCATTGCAGGATGTGTATCTGTGTGTCAGTTGTGTTTCTGCTGCTGCTCACAGCGTCTGTGAGTATCTGGATGACATGTGGATACGTGTTTAGTGAATGGTTGATGTGTATTCACATATGTTATCATCAGGGGTGCATGTATGAGTGATAGACTACCATTAGTCCGACCACAGACACGATGTACTGTACCTATGGTAAATGTAGAGACCATTATTGACCATGACTGTGTCCTGGCTGATGTTGCCTGTGGTACACATAGGTTCATAGGTGAGTACTGGTCTAATGGTAATGGGGCCTACATAAGCCTAGCCACAGGGGTTCCCAGCCATGCACCACCCACTAATGTTATTCCCCTGTGCCCCTGTCAGGCTGTGGCACAGACATACTACCTAGGGTGAATTCCCCATTTCCCATCCAATTGCCAAGTGTTTCTGTATAGAGGGCCAATGAGTAGCATTGCCTGACATGTATGGGTAGTCTGTTCCAGAGTGTGGGGATTCCCCAGGACAGGGCCTTATCCCTCCAGTATGTTCTGTGTAATGCATTGATGAGGTTTAGGATGCTGGAGCATGTGTTACCAGAGGAAGTGGGATGTCTTTATATGTGGCATGTTCAACTGCTCTGTGTATGACATAGCTGTGTATGTTGGACAGATGTCTGCTGTGCCTGGGCAATGCGCACTGGAGTGTAGCCACAGTTTTTCTGAGATGGACTGTGTATTGCATGTGTTTGAGGCTGGTAATCCCATTAGTGAGGTGTGTGCTGTGTCAGTGCACATGTACAGCATGCATTATGGGTAGGTGTGTTAGATGTGTACATGGCCTACACCTTAGCTATGACATGCACTGTGAATTGTCAAGCATAACATTAAATCATACTCACCGGCATCTGGCTGCTGCCTTGCTGGTATCCCAGAGGTACCTACATTGAGATGGGATAGAGTTGATGTCAGTGGCCACAGCTGTGGCATTGCTACAGGGTGGCTATAATATTACAGTTCAACAACAGCTGAAGTCCACAGTACTACAGATTATGCATTAATGCTTATCGGTACTACACAGCAACATACCCCACATCTCACATATGCATGGTCTACCTGTACAGATGCATACACTACAGTAGTCTACTGATATGCCCTGGTACCTTACCTGCATGCCCCATGTCTGCTGTGTGTGTAGCACCCACCTCCATGACTGTATAAGTCTGTAGCTCTTGCAGGCAGGCAGGTGCTACCAGGCTCATGAGCAGCTCCTCCACTCTGGTGAGGGGGGTGGATGTTATGGTCCCCCTGTTGCAAGGTGGTCACCCCGCACAGCAGTGGCACGGCGACGTACTTGCTGGAGCAGGTGACTACAATGGTGGTGGACTTGCTCATAAGTACGGCTGTGCATCCCCACCTCATTCACCCTGCAAACCAGATCAGTCTACATGGCTGTTCTCTCCTGCTGGTCCTGTCTTGTCCGTGAGAACAACAGCTGATAGTTGTGGATGATGCTGGTGATTATAATCTCCACCTCAGTGGCACTGTAGGCAGGATTCCTCGGGTGGGCCATGCTCCCTGAAAGACATAATGATGGAAAAATGTCTGAGCAACTCATATGTCAAGTTTAGCATAATACAATACACATATCAGTCTCCTGCCACCATATCAGCTCCAACATAAATTATATTGTATTGGAAAACCCTTTCTGCTGTGTTCTGGGCTGTTACAGGGTATTTCATTTGCATGCCATTGTAACTGCCACTATGTTATGTGATTGCTACACATCTGCCATTCTGTGATAGTGGGGATATCTATGCATATTGTTGGACATGTTCTGGGATTGTGTGGACTATTACAGCCCACATATGTTCCATGACAGTTACACACCAGTATGTGTAGGGGTTATTTGCCAGCAGGAACCTAATGTGCACATGTTACCAGTCCACATCACATCCGTGACCCACCATGGAACCTCATTATCTACTGTTCCATCACTACCTTCATGTGGAACCACCTCAGGGGATGAGGTCTGCCCCATGGAGCACACATAGACATGTGTCTGTCATCCAGTTAGGTCGCGGGTGTTGTGCACAGGGAGCTCTACAGAGACATGGGGTATGTGCTACATCACCTGGAGGCATGCAGTACACATACACAAGGTTCGACATGCATGTCCCTCCTGCCCAGTGCACAGCCCAGGCACCTTTATGCCCATATAGATGCTGTCGTGACTGTCCATGGGTGGGCATCATGTTCCCTCTGTTCCCATGTGGGGGCACATTCCAAATTTAACTACCCATCCACAGTGTTTAACCACCACATGTGTCATATACCAGCCATGTATGCTGTCTTGTTTGTTACCCAACCAGACCTACATACTAATATGTGCATAATACCCTTCACCAACATATATATCCCACCGTCTCATACAATTGCAATGTGTTTCCAACATGGGTTACACACCACACTCCACACTCCATCTTGCAGCCATGTACTGGTGTGTATGTATGTTGTGTATTGATGTGTGAAGTTCTCTCACATATGTCATGGGAGGGGACAGGTATTGACACACACACACATATATATATATATATATATATATATATATATATATATATATATATATATATATATATATATATATATATATATATATATTATATATATATATATATATATATATATATATATATATATATATATATATATATATATATATATATATATACACATATATGTGTACATATAATTTTTGTGTTATATACATATATGAATGTATAACTGTCCAAGGTTCTGTACACATACATGGCTGTGAATATGTATCACACATATACGTATCTGCATGTGGAGTGCATAAGAACATCTGGACCACACTCATGTACCCTCTTTACTGCACAGCTGAACTGTTCTGCCTTGCTGCAACACAGACAGGTGTCACATGTGAACACAGACTAACATTAGGGGGGTATATATGGTGACAAACCTTAGATAAGCATATTATACTGCTATGGTAGTTGGGCATGCTATGCTACACTTTAACATGACTGGCCTGCAGGTGGTGTGGTCTCTGACCCATGTGTCTATCATGGCAATATTAATACCCCCACCAGCCAATGGCCACAGTAATTTACAGAACACAGATATCATGGGTCACATCTTTGCCATTCACTGCTGGTCTGCACATTTGACAGGTATGTCCCACTGCCCACAGGGACTGACACTACTGTCCAGTGCAGTTGTTGAGCACAACATCATTACAGGAACAAGTACTGATGGCACATATACATCCTTTCACAGTATACATCCTATTATTCTATTTCATATACTACATGCCAGTAAATGCATATCTGTTTCACCTACCTGTTATGTTGTTTCCGCTGTAACACAACACTGAGCTTTGTGATCTGTCATGAAGTTTTATTCTCTCTTTCTCTCTCTCTCTCTCTCTCTCTGCTTGATTGAGCTGGTTTGAATAGATTGCAGCATGCTTTTGTTGGTATTGCACATGATCAGGTGGTGGCCTCTGCACCAGTCAGGGTCCACCAGTTGCTAATTGCATGCAGCCTAATGTGTAGTACTTCAGATAACCACTGTCATGGCAACCCTGTACTATAAACTGCTGCCTTCTGTGGGCATTGTCCCTTCACCTTTACAGTATGGATGACATCCTTCCTGTGTGTGGACATCAGTGTTACAGACAGCAGTTAGCAATACCTCTTACAGCACAACCTGCAGACACAGGCCAAATCCACATTTGGGTATGGTTCCAGACCTACAGACAGCGTGAGTAGTGTTGTTGTGTGCACTGTATCTTGCTGTTTTTACAGGGTTTCTGTGTACATGGTACTTTTTCATGGAATGTTGTCTGTCTGCATAGCTCTCAACTGTGGGCCTATCCTTATGATACCAGAGGGATTGGCTGTTAGGTTTTGTCTGTGCACCACACAAGTATTGTCCCAGATATATCTTTGGCATTCTGTCTGTTGAGTGCTGTCAGTACATGGCTACATCCATTTGTATATCAATGTTGTGTCCATGCATAAGGGTATGCTGCAACGAATCCTGTAACACCAGCAATTTCCAGGGTGTTTAACAGCAATAATGCAAATATGGCCCTATGTTCCTGCCTCTGTCCTCCACATATATGCCAGTCTTTGTCCTGCTGTGATACAGGAAGGGTTGTAAGGTAATGACCTATCTTTATTTACCACTAGCATTACTGCTATCATCCCAGTCATGTCATGGACTCAAACACCAACTGTTGGGCCAAGTGCATATATATGGGGGCAACAGCTGGAGGACACATATGTGCCCTTGTATATTCCAGAAGTAAGTGTGTGGTACACAGTGTTCCTTGCCCTTGTACAGCCTTTTATGGGGGGGGGGGGGTTTCTATGCCATTAACCTAGGCTATGGCACCTTTTCAAAGATATAACTGTTAAGAAGAGGGTCATTCAGTGTGATAGTGAGATGTTAGGTTAAGCAATGTTATGTACAAGATACTGTGACATTAACACAAGTGCTACTTTTACCCCTAGAGCTTGACTACAGGGTGTACTTGGAGGCTGCTGAACTACATCTGTAATTGTTGATCGTTACGTATCCTGAAGGCAGATCCTGTTTTTACTGTTGTACTAATTGAATGCCTTGGCCTGGACAGCTTAGTATGGTATATGTACACATCGCATGCATCTACTGTTTTATGTGGGCCTTGCATTCATGACTGATTAAATATTTCAAACCTTATGTGGTGTCAGTAATGGTATACATTATTGTATAGTAGACGAATAAAGGTTATCTGTGCACGCATACCTGTATGTTGTGTCATGTCCTTTGAATTGTGGGTGGATATATGTTTAATGTCAGTATTCTCATTTGTGGGAATGGTTGCCACACTACACATTTCACAGATGCCAGTTGAAGGGCTTGTGGATGAGGGATATACTTTGCACCCAGTACTTCCACACTCCTTCTACATATGTAAGGCTACTGATACCTTTTCTGTGTGTATATGTGTATGTACCTATCTATATATATATCTATATATATATATATATATATATATATATATATATATATATATATATATATATATATATATATATATATATATGTATGTATCTATATACAATTGATGTTATATGATTATTTGAGAGTCATATATATATATATATATATATATATATATATATATATATATATATATATATATATATATATATAGATATATATATCTACATATAACTGTCTATCTGTCTACATTTATAGATATATATATCTGTCCATATGTCCATGCATGTTCGGCTCATATTTTGGCCTATTCCTCATTCACTTGGCAATTGTCATGGATAATAGCAGCATTGAAGTCAGTAACTAGTAGCAACACTTTTGTGTTTCAGACTTCATCTCCCTCTACATATGTGTTCTAATACATATAACTGTGTAACTAGCAACATTTTAAGTGTATCAGAGCATTAGTTGACATATATCCCTATTTGTACCCACAGTGTGGCATACTTTGTCCAGACTTCTTGCATTAACAGGTTATGTGGTGTGATAAAAATACATTTCCTGTATCATTGACTGATTGTGCTGCATGATATGTTTGTGAAAACTTCAGGTTATGTAAATCTGCCATTGTTTAGTGGTAAATCACTTTGTGTATAGAGTGCAGGGTCCTGGTGATTGAGCCTTGGAGAGGCAGTTTATTTTGTTTGGGCAGAACAAGGGACTTTGGCTACAGAGTGATTAAGGCACGTTTAAGCAATTGTAAGTGGATTTGCGTGAGTTTGCATGACAGTAAGCACTGCCAACCTCCGCTTATGTTTTCTTACAGTCACTTAGCTTCGAATTTCTCAACCTGTGTAGGCATAGCTTACTCCTGCTCAAACCTGCTTACCACTGCTTAACAGTACTTACTGCCGTTTACCCCCATGCTAATTCCTTTAAAAGAAAAGAAAAGGGGGTTGATAGGACAGTGATGAAAATTGGGGCAAAAAGAGGGAAAGGCAGTAGGGAAAATAGCTAGGCATGTGTAGGAAGGGTATAGAAAAGGTCCAAAGCTGCCCATTTCTTCTACAGCAACAGCTGTGCTTATACACTATATTTGCAGGTACATTTGGACCCTCAAACCCCTGAAAGAGAGGTGAGGACAACTTATATTCATTGTGATGCCAATTAGACCAGATTACATGTGTCCAGTGGACATGTGTGCGAAATGGACAGCTATGTATGGGGTGACATTTTATGTAGGAACAGAATGCCCTTTTTTTTTTCAGGTGAGAGGGGGATGTTGGGGAAGGGTAGTAGGTATATTTGGGGAGGTAGGTTGGGTAGGTTAACAGACAAGACACACAAGATGCATACAGGGCCAGTATATAACACATGTGGAGGGTAAACACCTTGGACGGGGAGGGGTGTTTGGAAGTCACAAGCCCATGAGCCCTCAACTGGAAACAGTGGGACTGAGGTCCCCACCCATGGCTGGTCACCACTGCACCTTCACGGCCCCAAAGGTGGCTGTGCTGTTGATGGGTGAGAGGTTCCCCTCCGCGCCCACTCTGAAGGGGGGGTGAGCCCCATCCCCTGCAGTGGTTCTACTTGAAGGTGGTGCAGGGCCCACGGAGAAGGGGGTGTGCTGGTGCCCAGTGCCATGGCCAGCTGAGGTGGGACAGGTGGGTCCGCTGGGACCGGACTTCCCATACGAGCTGTGTTGTCACAGGTTTATGACAGATATGGGTTAGTAACAGTCAACAGCATTCAGGATTAGTTATAACAGCATGCAAAGGTATTCCCATTAACCCAACACATCAGATTTAACACATTTGTAGAGGAAGCAGAACACATGCATATGTGGAACAACAGTGTCCATTACAGGAGCATGCAGGTTTCCTTGATGGCAACAGACCGCCAATATGGGTGTATTTTCACATGGCACATGCATAGAAACAAATGTGAATATTTATAAACCATTAGGACATATGTCCCAACAAAAGTGTGGAGTGTACACATACCAGTTGAGGAGTGTCATTGGGTTATTATGCACATATGGTAGGGGTGAGAGAGTTCAATTAACAACTAATATATCCTTGTAGTTTTCACAACATCCTTAGTCACTGCAGTGGCCTTTCCGTTACATGTATTATTACACTACACAATGGCCTTATATTGTACACTGGTATGTTTATAAATTATTATATACATGACCTGTGTCTTACATACAGGCATGACAGGCTGCAGGTGTTAATGCAACATATGTTGAGAATTGCTGTCATACACTTTGGGTCAGGTGCTAGAATGACAGGTTTGTTTCCATATACATTCTCTGACTATGTACACATTTGAATATCAGTTATATAGGTTCATAGGTTCATACTGTCTTATCTGCCCTAATGCACTCATATATCTAGGCAGAATATGTTTATTGGCATACCCTGTTTAAATTTATTTCACTAATTTAATTTCGAGGATTTTCTATTACGCCTCTATACATCAGTGAGCATCAACTTATACCCGGGGTAGACCTACGATGGATTCTCATGACATCAAGATTCCTTTTGAAAGACTCGCCTCTGGAAGATCTGCCTTGAGACCTGTCCTAAAGGACTCTGATTTTATTCCCTGAGTGTCCAGCATCTCTCGAGCCTCCAGCAGCTCCTGGGATTCTCTTTGCTGAGGTTCAATTCAAGTTTCAGAGGTCTCGCTCTCAGGCTGGATTTTTCGATGCAGCATGTCCATTAAGGTGCAACATGTCCATTAATTCTTCTGAACAGGCATCTATCGTGGAACAGTGGTCTGTCTGGCGGTAGAGCTTTGGTTTTCTTTAACCGGTTTTCTTGGCATGGCATGGGTTTGCGTTCCTCTGTTTGAGGTACTTGGTGGTTTACTCAGTTGCTGCTTCCATGCATCAGGATGAGAGCATTGTATCCATTGTACTCATTGTACTCAATGATGGGCCTGATGGGGATGAGAGTAAAACACTATAGCTATCCCTAGATGAATCCTTCGTGATTCCTGGGTGCAGTTCTTGTCAAAATATACCACTTTGGCTTTCCTAACCACTTTGGCCGTAGTTGCTATCAACTTGGGTCCCCAAACTGGGGGTCCAGGTACTAATTACTTCTTCTGTGTAACCTATGTGGCAATTTGTTAGTGGCTTTTTGACCAAAGCTTTTGGCCATAGCACTTTTGGCATTTGGCTAGAGAGCCATGGCACTGGCACCAGTTGTCTGTTTTGATTGGGGCCCTTTTGGCCTTTTGGAGTGTCGGCTGGAGAGTCGATTATGGCCAGTTTGCAGCAGTCTGGCCTGCGAACTTCCACCTTCCTTCTCCTTTGTTGTTGGCCTCCTCAGAAATATATACCGAACAAGAGGTCCCAGGACTGAGCCTTGTGGGACGCCACTTTGGTTTGGAGTTTGTTTGACATCCAGCAATTCCTAACCATGTGGGTTCTGTGTTTGAGCAGGTTGCAATCCATCCTAGTGACGCAGGGTTTATATTTAAGCTGGTGAGCTTATCTATAATGCCAGTGGGGAGTGTATCGAAGGTTTGCGAGGGAAGGTAGGCTGTGGACACCTTCCCTCGTGCTGATGGCTGGTGACTGTTTCCAAAGAAATCAACCAGGTTTAAGAGGCAGGATCTGCACTTGCTTAAGCCCGGTAGGTAGGATCCAGTGTTTGTAGGTCCCTTCTTTATTTATTTATGGGGTCCATGATCCTATCCTTTCAAGCTTTTGCAGACCAAGCTAGTCAGGCTTATGGTTATAGTTTTTCCAGATCCGTCGAGGCACCACCTTTATGGAGAGACCACTGTTGCTGTCGCCACTCTTGGGCACATATATCCTGTAGTAAGGCTGAGATTGAACAGTAGTTTTATGTTTGGGTTTAGCTCTTCTTTGAGTTCATGTAGGGTCCCATTGATGCTGTGTTTTGCGGCTCTTGGAGAGCTCTTACCTGAGCTGGCAGCCTCTGCTGGGATAGACCTTGCTGGGGAGTGGGGAGGGGGTGGTGCGCAGGGGTAGTTAGGGGCCTGAGGATGCCTAGCCAGTGTGGAACCACGTGTGTGGTTCTCGTGTATTTTTGTCATTTTCACTACCTTACCACAGGTTAAATACCTAACAGAAAGCTAAATATAACTCCTTAGTATCCTGTGCATAAATAGTATTTAAGCTGGCCTTAGACAATTTTATGCCTTATGTGCCTTTTGCTTTGCCCAGAGTTGATACTGATCCCAGTGATTTTTTTTTTTTTTTTTTTTTTCATTTCCTCTCCTCCTATTATTGTATTATGTTTGTTTATGTCCAGGGTCCACCAGGATCGCCTGTTCTTGGAGGATTGGGTGGTTTATTTGGGATCGCATGATCGCATGATCCTGAAGGTGTTCATAGAAGAATGCATTTATAAAGGAATTCTAAGGGTGGGGATATATTTTCCACAGCCGGGCTTTGAAGGATTCAATTTTGGAGTGTAATTTACTTTTTAAGTTTTTCACTGTGGTTTTCTGGGCAGGGGGGGGGGCCGGTGAATATCCAGTTAGAGAGTGAGTTTTATGGTCTGATCTACCAGTGGGACACACTTCTGTCTGGTGCATAGAGTCCCCATGTTGGTGATGATCAGGTCCGTACCATTTTCCCCCTTGTGGGAGGTAACAAGTTGTTCCATAGCATTTGAGTTTATAAATTCTAGGAACCTTTGGGCTAGGTGTTGGGAGCTAGTAATGCTCCAGTCTATTTTTGGGTAGTAGAAGTCGCCAATATAAATGGTGTTTGGAGAGACCTTCATATTTTCTGTTCCCAGGCCGGGGGTTCCTGGGTTGGGGAGGGTGGTCTGTAGCAGGCTATAAACTGGAAGGCAGTTTTACCCACTGTTAGTTGCACATGGATAGTCTCTATGGTGCTTGCTGCACCAACCTGGAGGTGTGTGGGGGTGGGTAATCGATACTCCCCCCCCTTCCTTTGTGGTGTGTCCAAGTTTTGGGGCGAAAAGCATGGTATGAGGTCTGCCCTGTGCTCTTCTGTTACTGCACAGATATCGATGTTACTACACAGAGGAGGAGTTTCTCCAGTGCATTGAGAGGTTCGAGTGTCTGGGATTGAGAGGTTTAGTTTTCTCCTATTGCTTTATCCTTAGTTTCTTATCCTTCCTTCTTTGACCTATGGAGGTGGAGGTGGGTTTTGGCTAAAGCCTAAAGTACTGCTGTAGCAAGCCAAGAGCCTTTGCCAATATCGAAGGGGGTGGCAAGCATGTGAAGCGATCCCTAGCTTTTGGCTTGCCATCCATCCAAATTGACTGGCAGGCATTCCCCTTTTGTTGAATGACACCAGTACTTAAGCCAATTGTTATTGTTGATCTTCTTCATATTGTATTGTGGCATGTGGGGTGAGGGTAATGCTACTCTGGGTCAGGGTCATATACCCTGGGCTACATGCTCTCTCTTTATGCTCCTTTCTGTCTCTTTATGGGTCAGGGAGAGTGCGTCTCAGGTCATTCCACCACATGGACACATGGACTGAGCAGTATTTGGTGACCTTGGGTTGAGTGAGTGCGGCGTAGTGATGGGATCCTAGCACCCGACAGGCTGCTCACCGTGACCCTCTCCTTGTTCAGCCTGGTGAGCGGGACGTCATTGACAGTCATTGACAGCTGCCTACAATTCTTGGGACATCACACTGGATTTTCAGGGGAACAGGATGCCAAGCTGGTGATATGGGCCATTTATCTGGACATGATGGACAGATTGGAACAGTTGTGTGTTATGACTATGCATACAACTTACATTTTGAACAATCTAGCAAATTTTGTATTGTTTTTGGGTGTTTTTGGGAAGCTCAAAACCTAAATAAACAAGCCCTCCAGTGGTTTGAGTCTTACCTACAAGACAGGAAACAGGCAGTACTGTGGAAGGGTAAACTCTCTTCTCACCTCCCCATCAGACTTGGAGTCCCCCAGGGATCAATACTAGGTCCCCTTCTTTTTCCATCTTTATAAATTAACTTGGTGCAGTCATTCCAGAGGCTACCTGCATTCAATATGCAGATGACTCAACCTTGATCTGCTCTGCCTCCTCCCCTACAAAACTTACCACAACAACCCAAAACACCTTCAACAAGGTTGAAAATTGGCTATTAAACCAACGATTAATACTTAATCCTAACAAAACTAAGTTACTTCTCTTCACCCCAACAAATAGAACCAAATCACCATCATTCAACATAACAGCTAATAATGGCACCATCATCTCCCCAGTAACCCAAACTAAACTGTTGGGTGTCATGATCGACGACAACCTTAGGTTTGATGTACACATCAATCAAACCATAAAAACTATCAATAAGAAATTTGGCAGCCTCTATAGGATCAGATCATTCCTAACCCCGCAATCAAGAACTGCTATTGCCTGCTCCCATCTTCTATCAACCCTTCTCTATGCCTCCCCTCTCTTCTCCCACCTGAGTAAAACCAATCTCAAAAAATTGTCAACATGCTACAACCACATTGCTAGATTTGCAACTGGCACACCCTACTGGACCCACCAATGTCTGAACCTGAATCTCCTGGGCTGGCTGGAACTACACCACCTCCTCCAGCTCAACCAGCTCATAGTTGCCCATAAAATACTCCACCACCCAGACACTACTCCAGCCCTCAGAAACATAATCCACCCTTATAGTAACAATCAGACACTCCACTCATCCACCAAACTTCTAGTACTTATGACCAAATCAAACCACGCTGCAGGTGACTCCCTCTTTGCCAACTCTGTCGGTAAATACTGGAACTCACTACCAGATGACATTACCCAAGAATCTTCGCCAACGTTATTTAAACACAAACTTAAAAGCCACCTTAAGTCACATTGGCTATGTCCCTGTACCAACCCTGACTAGTACCCCTTACACCCCCTCCACCTCACTTTAACTTCAAACAAACTACCCTACCAGTCCATCCAAACAAGTTGATCAGTCATACTAACTAATCTAGGTATTATTGCCTTAATAAAATATCCTAAACCCTAGGTAATAAGGTAACAATTACCTACTACCACAACTTAAAGTATGTCTCTTGCCTCATGGATGGATGTATTCTGCTATGCCTGTAATCAGCCTGTATGTTCTGTAACTGAAATTATTGTACTATCTGTTTTTCTTTCTGTATTCACTGTTACTTAATGCTATCTACCTAAAATTTGTAAATTGTTATGTGTCTGGAGCTTTTCTCCCCGGGACTCCGCTGAAATTGGATATGTATCCAGTCGGACCATCCCGGTCAACAAATGTAAAATAAAAATAAATAAAATAAATAAAAGTATGCATACAGCTTTTTATCTGAACATTGTATCAAAATCTGTACAGTTGTGGGGTATGATTTTGCATACATCTTAGCAGCACTCCCAGGATTCAAACCCCTGCTGTGTGTGACAAAATATTATAGTTAACATCACAGTACACTGTGCTATCAGAGAACTGATGTAAAGCTTTCAACTGTTTTTTATCTAAGTCTCCCTTACTTGTATAATATAACTGACCTCTTGGCACTTCCAACATTGTTATGCAGGACTTCATGCCCATTTCATCTGCATACCACGGTGTGGGTGACACTGCTTAAGATACAACATTACTATTTATAGTATGGAGCAGATCGCCAACATATGAGAGAAGAGTAAACAGAAGCACTCCAGGGGTTCTACCTTTATTCACAGACTATTACACATTTATTTCTACTGGTACAACACTTTAAGGATCTTACATTTATTTGTTATGACAGTACATTCAGACTGATTACTAACCTGCCTAGTGACACAGCATTTGCAGCCTAGCATCATGGGCTTGCTGGTTCACAGCCCACTCATCTGCAGCTGTCAGAGAAATGCAGTGATATTTAGCCATACCTATCCATAGTATACACAAGCTAGGCAATTATTTACTACTTAGTAGAATGAGTACTTATTCAGTCCTGGGGCATTTGGCATCTGCCAAGACTCCTGGATCCACTGTTCCAGTACATCCCCTCTGCCACTTCAGGTCAGCATGGTGGTGCCTGGCCTGCTCACCAGTCCGGGGGATACCTGTGGCACTGGTAAGATCACGGGCGAGACTGTTCAAGGCCTCCATTTTATACTGTGAGCCCTGGTACTGATCCTGCAGTAGTCTCTGATCATGGTATTTTACCAGGAGCCATACCATGATTTTTGACTCCTGCATGCCCCAGCGCTGCACTCTAAATCGAGTGCCTTCACCCACACCAGCCATTCTGCCTGCAGTAGGAAGCTGCAACCAGTTATGGGTAGTATTCCCACCTGTGGGGTTTAAATATGGCCATTTACCCACACTTCCCCATGATTGGCCTGTTTTGAAAAGGCTAAGCTATGGGAAGACCTGCTTACATGAGGTTGGCACTGCTTAAAGAGGTATACCACTAGGTAGATTGAATTGGCTCCCCCTACACATTGCTTACACTTACTAACTTGAGCTGTGCTGTGGTTAGCATTGCTTAATAGTTAATTAGCACTATATGTGCCATTTGCCAATGATTTATTCTTCATTACAGGTTATATATGTGTCTGGTATCCATGATTCATGTGTACATACAATGTATGGGGGCCCAGGGGCTTCTACGCTTTATTACAATAACACCTCAAATCTATGCTTACTGCAGTACTCCAGTTCACATATTTATGTTTTGTGGCAGGTTATCCAACATCACACTGTACATAGATTCAGTTCACATGTTTGGTTTGATTTTCCTGTGGTGAGGATTAGTTTGCTGATACCTTATTCATAGCTGTTGCTATGATGTCTTGGTGGTTAACTGCTGTCACTGAAGTGTGCAGGATCTTGAGTTTGAGCCTTGCAGAGGCAGTTTACTTTTTTGCTAGCAGAACAAGGGCCATTAGATCCAGAGTGATTAAGGCACTTTAAAGCAGTTGTTAGCAGGTATACACCAGTTTGTGTGACGGTAAGCACTGCTAACCTCCAGTTACAGTCTCTTATACTCAGTTAGCTTTTACTTTGCTTAATCTGTGTAGGCAATGCTTACCCTCGTGCAATCGCACTTAGACACACTTATTACTGTTTATTTGTGCTTAAACCTGCTTACTAGTGCCTAATTCATTATGATATTGACACTTCACATGTGCATTTCATGCAATACTCCAGTTCACATTTAAATGTTATTATGTAGGTTATACGACAAAAGGATGCAAATATATGTTCATATACAGTTTTCTCATGGAAAATGTCATGGGCTGCAGTGGGACTTGAACAAGGAATGCCTGTTCATTAGGCAGATGCGCTAACCACTACACTATTGCTGTGCTGCTTAATTTGCATATATAATCCTTATCATCCTCTTCAGCCATTTCAGCTGCTTTAACCATAGCTAAAAGATGGGCAAACCCACGCACCTACGGTTAGCTGTAGTCCGGGTTTTAAAAAAAATTTAATACAAGGGTTTCTTCATTTTATTTCAATGTACTGTTACTGTTGAACACATGGGGACAGTTGGTGGAGATATGCGGACACCTATGAGTGGTTTCACTCATTTATTTACACTTTCTTCTGTTCTACCTTGCAGGGACATGTTTATTCTGACAGCTCTGCTCTCAGACATGCCCCCTGCACTCATCTACTCTCAGTGTAAGATTTGGAGCTCAGGCAGCACACCTTCATTATTATGCATGGCGAGCTGCCGTCCTCCTCTTAAACTGCCGCTTACGTGCAGGACTAGTTTAGTCCTGCACGGCAGATTTGTAAATCCGGGGGAATGTTTGTGTGTGTGTGTGTGTGTGTGTGTGTGTGTGTGTGTGTGTGTGTGTGTGGGTTTTGGTCTGTATATTTACCTGTCCATATATTGTAATCTGTATTAAAGCAAACTGTAGTTTCATCATTATATCAGATATTACTGTAGACTGAAGTAAATGACATGGCTTCTATGTGGGATAAGGTAGTAAACACCAACATTTTGAAAGCTAAAGACATAATTTGGTTACATCTTCAGTCTTCCAGAGATAACCCATTCCTGAAAGTCACATTCAGGTTAAAATAGTTCCAGTAATTCTAAGAGCTTATTTATTACAACTACGTTTATAGCAGTCCATTATGTAAATAGTATTGGCCTTTAGATTGTTAGATGCAAACTTTATTATAATAGTTAATATTTTCTCCAAAAGTTCAAAATATAAAATGCATTGCTATTTTTTTCATATCATTTTATTGGTAGTTATTATTGACCTTTGATCAGAAAAGAACTGGTAATTTGATATATGTATTGCTGGAAATTTATAGGCGCACATAATTCATTGAGTATAACAAAGAAAGAATAATGATCTTGCCAAGAGGTCTGGTTACCTTGAGATTAGCATTCTTGACATTTGAAGGAACACATTTTGAAGTCCATACAATAAGACTTGATCCATCATTTAGACAGTACATTCTTACCTCATATAGCATAATTCCAGCTGCACTTTATAACTTTTAAAATTATGTTGTCTATTAATTTGCTTTCAAGCAAATGAAATATTTGCTGTAAAAAGGTGAGACATTCAAAAGTTATCTAGATTTAAACATTGTAGCATTTTTTAACAAAGTTAATAAAATATGATTATATCTATTTAATAAATACATGCAGAAAAAATATTAGATGTATTATGAAACAAATTCTCCTGTTTATTATTTATAGTGCTCACTTTTTTGTAATTACATTCTCTAGTCTTCCTTGTCATGTGGCTATCAATGACAGTTAAGGTACTGTCCTGGTATTAAAGAGGATTAATCTGAGATTGAGTTTACCAGTTTATAAAATAAGTCTATAAACTGAAATTGTTATTCATGGAACATACTATTCAACTTCTTTGCTCAAGAATTCTGGAAAAAGACAGATATAATTAAGGTCCAAAGGACCAATATCAAGAAATGCATTCAAATATAACTTTAATTCACTTTTAAAAAGTTAATAGAAGAAGTGTTACATCAATATGGATTTTCAGTGCAATAAGAATTATGAAATTATAAAGTCTGGTGCTAATGACAGGCTATAATCATGAGTGACTTACAAACATCCAAAATTCTGTGAGTCACAGTGCAAACATATCAGACAAAATCAGAAGCATTTTGCAAGATCAGAGAGGGGTATGTCATCAACAGGTGAATAGCTGTAGTCCATATATTACAAGTTTTTCTGCTAAGAATGCAGATTTAACAGACACCAGCAGAATTCTTTATATTACAGCCTGATATATTTATGAAGGTTCATTCTGGGAATGTCATTTGTGCAAAGTAAACTCAGTGGAACCACTTTAAGTGTTCTTGGACTTTATGTTTTTTACCGCAGTTGTCTGACCTTGGAGTTGGTATAGTTTGGGGGTATGTGTGTGTCCTGGTTTACAGTAATTTTACTCTGCATAAACAGCACTCTTTGAAACTATATTTGGGTAATTGATATGAATCATCTTTATACAAAATAGGTTGCTTGACAGCACAATCAGCTTTATATGATTAAGAATGCTAATACTCTCCCTCTAATGAGAAGGAATTCTATCTCTTCCATGTCATTCTAAATAATCAATGCCAGTTGTAGGCTTTCTGAATTAGTGCACAATTGCTTATGCTTTTAATTTGCTATCTGTTCATTTACTTCTTTTATCTATAATATTAATGCAATATGTTTTGCTTGTATTTAAATACTAAAAATAAACTCCACGGTCTCCATTAAAGATGATTCATGGGCTCAGTGGGACTAAAAGTTTTGAAATTTCAAATTAAAAGTAGAACATCTAAAAAAAACAATAAGTGAGTCAAATTAGAGGCAGAGACTTGTCTGAATGTGTGTATGTATGTGTACCTAAAGCACAAGTAAAGTTTTTTTTTTTTTTTTATTGTCGTGGCTTCTGTTGGACTCACTTATTGTTTTTTTAGTTGTTTAAAACTTTCCAGTTTTTCGTTTGTGTAAAAGTAGAACATAATGAAACAGGCAAGTAACCAAAAAAAAAACTAAACACGTTGAACATGTATATAGATAGACAGACTGACAGGTAGACAGATCAGTAAACAAATTAATATATTGTGTTGACCTAGTATAGCTATTTTATTCAGTTAGAAGAAAAAGTTAATCTTAACCATTTACATGGATATTAACCATTTTCTAGAAAAGATGTTTTCATTTTTTTCAAAATGATTTAGATTATAACACAAGGTAGAGAAGCTAACATTTCAGATGCTGAGCAGGCTCATTATCATTTAGGTAAAGTTCATTATGTATGTAAGAGGGCTGATTCACTGTAAACCCTTATCAAGCATGAGTAGGACAATTAACAAAAAATAAATGCAGTATAATCACACACACAAATGAGGTATAATCACACACACAAATGCAGTCCTGTTATAAACCATGACATTCCATCTGTACGTCCATTACCAAAAGCAAAGTCAAGCAACATATAACTCAAACAAAGAGACATTTTAGTGGGTACTGCCACCTTATTAACCACTCATTGAGGTTACGCATGCTCATATTCAGGAACACATATAGAGACTACTAAATGCATCATGCATCATGTAACTTTAAAGTACACTTATAGTAAAGTATTAATCTATAACCACTTACTAATCAGAAGGGAATGAGACCTGGGCAGTGATGGTTGGAACGGCAGGGGTATAGTAATAGACTCATATAAGCTTAGTTATCATATTTTCTTCACGGGACTAGGGTACTCACAGGATGTTCCATAGTTCCATTGCAAATCTGCAGACTCAGGGAAAATACCATTAACATCAAGATATCCAACTATGGAACATGCAGTTTGCCATAAGGAAATCAATTTTTAATGCTGCAAAATTCTTCAAGCACATCATGTGGTCTGGACGTCTATTATACAATGCAATAAATCCGATATTAAATGGTGTATCTATTTGTTGGGACAAACAGAAACTAATAACAAACATGTATGTGTGAGTCCACTGGGCTAAGAACATGTTTGCAAGTGATGAAACATTACTTTGAGAAGGTGACATACAACAAAAAGATTGCCCCATGGGGTACAAGAGGAGTGCTTCTTGCAGTAGCCATTATTGATTCAGAGATGCCCCTACCAAGGTGCTATAGTGGAGTGCTCCTGTGCCCATGCTAAATGCTAATGAGGGATTCTTGGGGAAAGGCTTATGTCAATTAGCCATATGCCCTCTCTTGGAACTGCCTGTGGGAAGGCATATACCACAAGCACAGAGTTTGTCTGCATAATGTAGCATGGATGCTTTTGCCACTCATGGTAATGGACATGGCCAAAAAGCTACATTCATCCATCCTAGCAGAGGTAAGTGATAGGCAGTATACTTATTAGGTAATGTTAGTGGGTGTGTATGTGAAGGGCTACATTTCTAAATATAACTGTGAGTGTGTGTCTACATGGGTGTCATAGTAGGTAGATTAGAGAGAGAATATGTTAGGTGTGTGTGTGTGTGTGTGTGTGTGTGTGTGTGTGTGTGTGTGTGTGTGTGTGTGTGTGTGTGGCTTTGTAGAATGAGTTTGTGAGTATGTGAGTGTGTATGTGGGTTGGCATGGCTGTCATACCTCCACACACCACTAGACTAACAAACAAAGCCTGCAACTTTGTGTCTGGGGGATCCACACGACACCTGGGATTAATCTTAAGGTACATGGCTTAATGACATACAAGGTTGGGAGTTCATTAGGTATCACAGATTACTCTTTAGCTATGTGGCTTAATGACATAGAGGGTCATGAAAATATTAAGCACCTTAACTAAATGCAGGACACCAGAGAATACTCTGCATAACATGCCTGAATGTCACTTAGACACAATTTTGGCCAGGAGGTAATATTAGACACTCGGGAATAACTCTTAGAAATCATGCCTTAGATACCAGGGATTAAGTGTTTGCTATCTCAAAACTTAGGAGCTCTTAAAACGTAATGTTGCTCTTGAGTGGGTGAACAACAATCCACCAGGGACAACTCGAAACACATGATTAAAATGCAGCACAAGACACCAAGGAAACTTCAGTATTAAAAAAAAAAAGTAGTGCTGGAAACTACTTGACACTAGGGATACTATTATATTCTGTGCCACTACTAAGCACCCAGAATATAATGTAAAATAATATAGAACCTATAAAAGTAAACTTATGTAAAGTACAAAGAAGAGAAAAGGGCTTTAAAACTATACATAATTTCCACAAGAAATCTCAACATTTGCTCACCATAATAACTGATGTTAGTGCAGCTTTTTTACATATAATGAGGATCTTGGACATTATTAAATGCCTGGGACACTTCATTATGCATGCAGAAGAGGGACAAGCGACATTAGGCATGCTTCATAACCTTGTAGTGCAAGAAATCAAGACAAAACCAAAACTACTGGTAGGAGGAAATCCTTCTACAAACTTAGAAAATCAGTAGTATTATAGATTTTGTGCTGCAATGGACTTACTGAAGGATACACAGTGTGATAAACTAATGTCTGGCATTACTGACAATCTAGTAATCATCCATGTTTTACAATGGCAGAGAAAAGGAGACAATGGGAATGTTTCCAAAAAACAGTGACAGATGGGCCATGTGTGTGTGTGTGTGTGTGTGTGTGTGTGTGTGTGTGTGTGTGTGTGTGTGTGTGTGTGTGTGTGTGTGTGTGTGTGTGTGTACATGGATGAATGTGAGAGTGGGAATTTTCAACATGATACCTGTGCTGCCAGAGGTGCTTACACTGGAAAGTGCTAATTAACACTAGCAGTAATTACCAGAAATTCAGAGACATGCAGATTATCTGATAATGAGATATTTTCTTATTACAGCTAATTCACCTCTGAATTGTATTTCTCATGATCTCTGAAACAGGTCCTTTTGGTCGCAGCTGTTGCCACCCATTGTGGGATTGTTTCCGAATCCCTTTGATTAATAGTTACACACCAGTAGGATTTTTAACTGGACAAAAATGTTAACAGATCACTAAAATGTGTATGCTTTTTAAGAAATGCTTATAGGACATGTAATACAAAAAGCTAGCATGCACCAGACTACAGATAGACAAGGAAAACACTGAACTCTTTAGAAAACACATGGAGTCACTGCATCTTGTGATAGCATACTGATAAAAGAGAGCATATGCAAACCAAATCTATTGAGCAAATATAAAACTGTATTTCTGAAAATAAAATTACCTTCTCTGCAGTAAAATATCAACAGTGGCATTCCTATGGATTTTTTATAACTACCCCCAGATTCTGCAAGCCTTGCACAGCATACAGGATCAGTGCAGGAGCTCCAGCAGGCAATATGTCTGCTGTGCGATCCAGGAATAGCCTGTAGGGGCGTTCACAAACACTCCTGCACTAATCCTGCATGGACTCAGCCCCTGTATGCAAATTACCTCATTTGCAGGAGAAATCCATGCAAATGAGGTGAATTTGTAATCCAGGAAGCTGGAAACCGGCCATGCAGGACTAGTGTAATCTGCAGAAATGTACTACGCCATTAACAGAGTACATTTCTGTAAATTCCAAAACAGAGCCATGACAGCTCCAAATAAAGGGTGGATATCATTTAGAAAGCATGCCAATGGCTAAGTATAAGGCCACTGGCATGGAAAAAAGTTGGAAAAAAAAATCAACTTTTATTTTTATTTTTTGCTGATTTCGGCTGTTTAAGCGTAGGGCAGTGGTGCTCAAATGGGATCGGGGATAAGAAAATAAACCTAAAATAAGCATTTTAACTGAAATCACTATTCTGCCATTATAGTCAATGGCAGGCAGAAGACAACATGGCCAGTGAATAGTGGTTGCTACGGGAGGAGGCTCAGTGTGAGACATGTAACTATGCATTAGGAGGCAATCCTATGCAAATGAGGGGAATGATAGTGAATCCCACATTTCCCCTGCATGCTGGTCAGCTCTCAACAGAGTAAGAGCAGGAATAGTTTGGTGCAAGCCTAGGAGTTAGCTGACATCATAGGGGTGTGTGACAGGCATACTGTAAGCGGATTGGAGCCCTGTGGCTCAGGTTTGTTCCTAGCTTAGCACAGCTAGGAAAGGGGGTGTGTCTGAGGCTGCCTAGCACATTTTACATTGCCTAAGTGGATGTGCATGCGGCACACCAGGTTTTAAAGAAAAAAACAAAAAGTAAACCAGGAAATAGCAGCTCTGTGCACATTTGAACATTGTGTTTGTGCAGTGCACCCCCGGGCTTAAACAGCAAGGCAATGGGAAGGGAAAACAGCAGTAGGAAGGTAACCTAAGAGAACTAGTATAGCTGTCAGGTGAAATGTATTAGAATCAGCCAATTACACAGGCAGCAGACCAGCCCAGCCCAGAACACTAATATAAACTATGCAAACACCTTCCCCTCTGGTTTTTGTCATACTTTACAACACCGGTGTATACAAGCAGGGATGTTTTAACAAACAAAACAACAAAATGATAGGGGCTGCAATAGCTATCATACAATAGCTTGTGGAAGAGGCGGAGGGTGGTGAAGATGTGAATGCTTTCGACCAACCCACAGTGAGGAGACAGAGAAGAGTGTACAGACCCAGAGTAATCTACCAGGGGCTACAGGAGCTGGAGATAGTGGAGCGCTATAGTGTGGACAGGGACCTCCTACAGCAAATTGTTGAGCTGTGCCGGCCACGCCTGACACACAGAACTAACAGAGGGGAACCCATCCCAGTGGATACCATGGTATGTGTAGGCCTAAGAATACTAGCTACAGGTACCTTCCAAAGACCAACTGGGGATATGATGAGGATCTCACAGGCATCAGCATCCAGCGTACTCCACCAGTTCCTAGATTCCATGTCAGCACATGCTGGTGAGCATGTATATTTCCCCAACATCCATGAGGCATTGGCCAGCAATATACAACTGTTCCACCAAATAGCAGAATACCCTGAGGTAGTGGGTGCTATAGACTGCACGCACATATGCAAAGAAGCACCCGGTGAGTGAGGTAGGGTCTACATCAAACGCAAGGGCTCCCCTCCATCAACTGCCAGGTCATGTGCGATGCCCAGGTCATAATAATGAATGTGTGTGCCGGCTGCCTTGGAAGCTATTATGATTCCCACATCTGGCATCTGATGCAGCTGTTCCACAGATTTGCCAATAGGGGCATCCCTTACGGTCACCTAGTGGGGGATGCTGGATACACACTGGAGCCATGGCTGATGACACCCATCAGAAATGCACAAACACCCGAACAAGAGCTCCATAATGAGGAACAAGCACAGACCAGAATTATAATAGAGCATGTGTTTGGGATGTTCAAGTCATGGTTCCAGTTTCTGGACACATCTGGTGGAGCCTTGCAGTACTCACCAACTACATGTACCTAAATTGTCATCATATGTGCCATGCTGCACAATATGATCCTGTGGAAAAAGCTGCAGCAGGAACAGCATGGGGCAGGCCCACACAGCCCCCCACCATTGCCAAGGCCTGCACAGGCACAGAGTGACTCAGAGGAGGAACAACCTGAGCCTGCCCCAGTAGGCAGAAGAAGGCATGCCCAGTATGCCCTGGCCTTGGCAAAGAGGCAAAAAATAGCACATACACTGACACAGGAGCGACCCAGGGAATAACACCTCTCTTTGACTCTCACATACAGTAAAAGGGATGCCAAACATGACACTATCTGTGCTCAACCATGTGTAGGGAGTGTACTATGTGCATCTGACATAGGCAGCCTTGCAGCACCACCCTCAATGCTGGGACACCCCCAAGGTAAGTCACTCAACCTACCAGTTGCTGAATGGAGTAGAATGTGTTGTTACTGTATCTATGGTATGATGTGAGCATGCAAGGGAATCAGGTGGCTGAATGGTATTCCAGCAGATAGTAGGCACCTATAGTGGCACCATGAGATCTGTAACAAATACTAGTGTCACCATAGTAGCCAGTACTACACAGGGCAACAAAATACACTGCAGGAAATGTGCTGGGCCATATGTGTGCCATATGACTCACACATGCCAGTCAGGGAGGTTCACATTCCCAACAACAGTCTCAGCCAGCAGGACAGGTGTAGACAAACACAAACAAAGGCTGTACTATGGACTCTGAATGATGCCTATGTGTAACGTCCTCCCCCAGGCCTACACAGACAGACTACAGCAGGTCAGACAGTGGGATGTTAGTTCTGAAGGGTAGGAAGTCAGAAACTAATATGTAGGTCAATCAAAGCTAAGACCTATAGTACAATGATATGCCTCTAGTCAGCATGATAGGTTAAAATACAGAATGAAATGGAGTACCTGACATATCAGTATAGTCATAGCAAATGTGTACAAGTGTGCCTCCCCATCCTACGTAGAAATGTAAAAACAGTCAGGTGTGCCCCCTCAATCCTGTGTAGAAATGTAGTAACAGTCAGGTGTGCCTCCCACAATCCTGTGTAAAAATGTAGTAACAGCCAGGTGTGCCCCCCAGTCCTGTGCAGAAATGTAGAAACAGTCAGTTGTGCCCTCCCAATCCTGTGAAGAAATGTAGAAATAGTCAGGTGTGCCCCTCAATCCTGTGTAGAAATGTAGAAACAGTCAGGTCTGTCTCCCCACAATCCTATGTAGAAATGTAGGAGCAGTCAGGTGTGCCCCTTCCCCCAACCCAGTGTAGAAATATACTAACAGTCAGGTGTGCCCCCCTCTCATAGTCCTGTGCAGGAATGTAGAAACAGTCAGGTGTGCTCCCCCCAACCATACTTAGAAATTTAGTAACAGTCAGCTGTGCCCCCCCATAAATATTTAGAAATGTAGTAATAGTCTGGTATGCCCCCCAGTCTGATATACACAGGTTGTAACAGTCAGGTGTGCCCCCCACAACCCTATTTAGAAATGTAGTAACATGTATGTGTAGGTATAATACCAGTGGAGCACAGATGCACAGAGGTGGCAAAGGTAGCAGGATAGCTTGTAGCATCTGCACAATATGCAGGTATGTGTGTGTTAGGTTGGTGTGTGTTTCATATTGTGTGAGAGTAGTCAGTATGCATGCATGTTGAGGTAAGACCTGGTGGCCGTTGCCCACTAATGCTGATGACAGGGACAAGTCCTCACAACTGCAGTGCCAAAGACAATACCCACCAGTATAACACATGCTAGCAGTAAGCCATTGTAAATGTATGGTGGTAATATGTGTAACCATCTGAAAGACTAACATGGCATGGCTGTTGGGCTAGCTATACAAGCAATAAACAGGGAAAAGTACCCCAGACATACAGTATATATTGTGTCACTGTGAAATGGACACACCCTTGGAATTGTACATACAGGTATGCATCACATTATCTGGTCCTATAGTAGGGGATACTGGTGTAGTCTGCCCAAACACTTGCAGATCACAAAGGAGGTAGGACTGATATATTGGGTAAAAGCTGATGTACCTGCACATGCAAGCATAACTGGAATGCCCAATGCATATCTGTGTGTCAGATGCAGGTAGTGTCCATAACAAACATGCAACCAGCTCACGCAACCACCACCCACAGGTACCTCTCTGGTTGTACCCCTGCTGTGGAGAATGGGTACAATATGACCCCACCTGTGTATGGCAATAGCGAAAGAATGCAATATGCAGTGAAGGTGACCCATGCAGGTGTGTCGCTAACTGTAGGTAGCACCCTGCCAGCATCCACACCACCTGATCAAGACTGATAGAAGGTATTGGCATGAACACCTACCACATCTACCCTGTCACCCCAGGGGAATATACTGTATGGCAGTCTGAAACTATAGGACTGACAGAAGGCAATAGCACATCTGGCCCGCATCAACACCTAATGGCCCATAGGCCTCTGCCAAGGGCCTGTGTCTGACACATACTGCCAATGCATGTTATGTCATGGACACCCAAACAACAACACAACACACTCTACATAAGCCATATGCAAGGCCATGTGGACAAAACACAGTAACATGTCCACAATGTCCCACTACATGAACTGTGGACCAACACAAAGCTGTGATGGGGTGATAACCTTAGGGAAAGTATCAGGGATTGTATGCATAATGTAAGGAAGAGGATAGAACAGAAGGGGGGTGGGAGCGTGAGCAGCATGTAATGTACAAGGTCAGACACAAAGATGTGTGCACACACTATCTCTTGCTGTAAACATATAAAAGGGTGGCTACATACCTGCCTGTACACTACAATAGGGGTAATGTCCTGACTCATGGCCCCTGCCTCTGGGTAACCTATCTGAATCTGTACATCTGTGAGGTATTAGCATAGTAATATAAGGCCATACTGTCATGTTGATGGATGCACAAGTATGGGATCTTCTGTCAGCACTGTACCAAGGTGCTGAACCGGATGCACACACCCAGCAGCAAGTCTCTGCAGCTTCCCCTCCAGAATGGCATAACCTACCATGAATATGTAGGTGTCTGCCCACAATACCGCACACAGCTGCAGTCACCCTTGTCCCCCAAGACATCACTGTGAGCAGGAATGTCTACCTAACAGTACAAGAGCACAGAAAACATCACAGTGTATAACAGTACACATGTCTGAATATCTCTGCTAACAGCAGTACCATGAAGCTGAAGCAGCACAGACACAATCACCTACAGTACACACTATCCCCTGCACACGTTGTCCCCATATTGCCAAATGATCGACAAATACCCTGCAGAAAAAGTTTGCTACCTGTAGATGTACAACACAAAGGTCTGCACTAGAGTACAAACTACCTGGAATCAATCCACACATTCAGTACAGAAGGGCATACTGGGCATGCTCACACACAGAGAAATAAAGGCAATATTAGACAACAACATACTGAAAGATCATACTGGGCATGCTCACACACTTAAACAAATGAAGCCCATGTCTGCAAACAACAGTGGACCAGACATATCTGGCAGTTGTAGATGTTAGTGCAAACACTCCTCAGTATGCACCACTCATGCTTTGCACACGCACTGGATAGGAATATAGACATATATCCAAGGACAACACACTATAATAAGCCAAAAGTAGACATACACAGATGTGTGGAAGAGAGTGACTGTGACAAGAAGCCATCCATTATGAGGCCTGTCCCACCCAGCACACAGCCAAATGGCTACAACCACATGTGGCACAGATGTCACTCACTGTAAATATTAGCCACTGGTATCTGTCAGCATTACAGACTATGTGGTGCAAGTGCTAGATGTGCAACATGACTGTACAAGGAAGTAGTCATCTAGCAGCTGTATACATGTACCTGTGGAATATAACCCTGCCTGTGCCCGCATGTGGTGTGTCAACCTCTAGATGAATGGGTTATGGCCCTTGCATACACACTGCCCTCCCCATAGCCCTACTATGACAAGCCTGCTGATGTCATCCGCCTTGAAATACACCTTTGG
The DNA here is from genome assembly GCF_019279795.1 of Protopterus annectens. Lineage (NCBI taxonomy): Eukaryota > Metazoa > Chordata > Ceratodontiformes > Protopteridae > Protopterus > Protopterus annectens. The sequence continues at coordinate 24,663,798 of NC_056736.1, read as the reverse complement.
GAATGTTGTAGCCTAGTAATCTCCATGGTGTGTCCTATAACTATGTACTGCTGTAGTGTGATAAACTAGTTAAGTAGGAGTTCTAATCCCAGACATGGTGTGTGTGTGTGTGTGTGTGTGTGTGTGTGTGTGTGTGTGTGTGTGTGTGTGTGTGTGTGTGTGTGTGTGTGTGTGTCTGTTTAGAAAGCAATGATTTTTAGGCTAGTCACATGCACTACAAATCAAATGCCATACTTTGGCAAGGCTGGTGATGTCATTCACTGTGGAATACACCTTTTGGAAAACAGTAGCCCAGTAATTTCTGTGGTGCATCCTATAACTGCATACTGCTGTAGTGTGATGAACTAGTTAGATAGTTCTAATCCCAAACATGGCAACTGTGTGTCTCTGTCTGTGTAGAGAGCAATGTCTTTTTAGGCTAGTCAAATGCACTACAAATCAAATGCCCTACTTTGGCAATGCTGCAGATGTAATTCACTGTGGAATACACCTTTCGGAAAACAATAGCCCAGTAATCTCCATGGCACATCCTATAACTGCATACTGCTGTAGTGTGATAAAGCAGTTAGGTAGGAATTCTAATCCCAGACATGGCAAATGTGTGTGTGTGTGTGTGTGTGTGTGTGTGTGTGTGTGTGTGTGTGTGTGTGTGTGTGTGTGTGTGTGTGTGTGTGTGTGTGTGTGTGCATGTGTGTGTGTGTCTGTCTGTGTACAGAGCAATCCTTTTTAGGCTAGTCACACTCACTACAGTTCAAATGCCCTACTTTGTCAAGGCTGCTGATGTCATCCACTTTGAAATACACCTTTGGGAAAAATGTAGCCCAGTAATCTCTGTGGTGCATCCTATAACTGTGTACTGCTGTAGTGTGGTAAACTAGTTAGGTAGGAGTTCTAATCCCAGACATGGCAACTGGGTGTGTGTGTGTCCGTCTATGTAAAAAGCAATGCATTTTAGGCTAGTCACACTCAGTACAATCCAAATGCCCTACTTTGGCAAGGCTGCTGATGTCATCCACTTTGAAATAATCCTTTGGTAAAGCTGATACCCAATAATCTCAGTGGTGCATCCTGTAACTGCATACTGCTCTAGTGTGATAAACTAGTTAGGTAGAAATTCTAACCTAGACATGGCAATTGTGTGTGTGTTTATGTCTGTGTAGAGAGCAATCCTTTTTAGGCTAGTCACACTCACTACAGTTCAAATGCCCTACTTTGGCAAGGCTGATGTCATCCACTTTGAAATACACCTTTGGGAAAAATGTAGCCCAGTAATCTTGGTGGTGCATCCTATAACTGTGTACTGCTGTAGTGGGATAAACTAGTTAGGTAGGAGTTCTAATCCCAGACATGGTAACTGTGTGTGTGTGTGTGTGTGTGTGTGTGTGTGTGTGTGTGTGTGTGTATGTGCGTGTTTCTCTATGTAGAAAGCAATGCATTTTAGGCTACTCACACTCAGTACAATTCAAATGCCCTACTTTGGCAAGGTTGCTGATGTCATCCACTTTGAAATAATCCTTTGGGAAAGTTGAGACCCAATAATCTCCATGGTGCATCCTGTAACTGCATACTGCTCTAGTGTGATAAACTAGTTAGGTAGAAATTCTAACCCAGACATGGCAATTGTGTGTGTGTTTATGTCTGTGTAGAGAGCAATCCTTTTTAGGCTAGTCACACTCACTACAGTTCAAATGCCCTACTTTGGCAAGGCTGATGTCATCCACTTTGAAATACACCTTTGGGAAATATGGAGCCCAGTAATCTTGGTGGTGAATCCTATAACTGTGCACTGCTGTAGTGTGATAAACTAGTTAGGTAGGAGTTCTAATCCCAGACATGGTAACTGTGTGTGTGTGTGTGTGTGTGTGTGTGTGTGTGTGTGTGTGTGTGTGTGTGTGTGTTTCTCTGTCTATGTAGAAAGCAATGCATTTTAGGCTACTCACACTCAGTACAATTCAAATGCCCTACTTTGGCAAGGTTGCTGATGTCATCCACTTTGAAATAATCCTTTGGGAAAGTTGAGACCCAATAATCTCCATGGTGCATCCTGTAACTGCATACTGCTCTAGTGTGATAAACTAGTTAGGTAGAAATTCTAACCCAGACATGGCAATTGTGTGTGTGTTTATGTCTGTGTAGAGAGCAATGCATTTTAGGCTAGTCACACTCAATACAATTCAAATGCCCTACTTTGGGAAGGTTGCTGATGCCATTCACTGTGAAATACAGATTTTGGAAAGCTGTAGCCCAGTAATCTCCATGGCATGTCCTGTAACTGTGTATCACTGTAGTGTGATAAAATGATTAGGTAGGAGTTCTAATCCTAAACATGGCAAGTGTGTGTCTGTCTCTGCCTGTGTAGAGAACAATGCTTTTTAGGCTAGTCACACTCAGTACAATTCAAATGCCCTACTTTGGCAAGGCTGCTGATGTCATTCACTGTGAAATACACCTTTCGGAAAGCTGTAGCCCAATAATCTCTGTGGTGCATCCTATACCTGCATACTGATGAAGTGTGATAAAATAGTTAAGTAAGAGTTTTAATCCCAGACATGGCAACTGTGTGTGTGTGTGTGTGTGTGTGTGTGTGTGTGTGTGTGTGTGTGTGTGTGTGTGTGTGTGTGTGTGCACACATCTCTTTGTAGAGAGCAATGTTTTTAGGCTAGTCACACTCACTACAATTCAAATGCCCTACTTTGGTAAGGCTGATGATGTCATTCACTGTGAAATACATCTCTGGGGAAAGATTGCACCAGCAATCTCTGTGGTGTGTCCTGTAATAGCTTCATACTGTAATGTGATATAGAGCTCTGGTAAGGATTCTACTTCCATACATGACAGTTGTGAATCTTTTGTGTGTGGTTCTATGTCTGTGTAGGGAGCAATGCATTTTAGGCTAGTCACACTCACTACAATTCAAATGCCCTACTTTGGCAACCCTGCTGATGTCATTCACTGTGATATACTTGGGTAAGGGGTACTCCAGTTATCTATGTGATGCATCCTATAACAGCGTCATTCTGTAGTGTGATATAGAACTCTGGTAGTGGTTCTATTCCCACACATGGCAGCTGTGTGTGTTTCTATGTCTGTGTAGGGAGCAATGCATTTTATGCTAGTCACACTCAATAAAATTCAAATGCCCTACTTTGGCAATCCTGCTGATGTCACTCACTGTAAAATACACCTTTGGGGAAAAAGGACTTCAGTTATTCCCATGGTGCATCCTATAACAGCTTCATGCTGTAGTGTGATACAGAACTCTGGTAGGGGTTCTATTCTCACACATGGCAGTTGTGGATGTTTTGTGTGTGTTTCTATATCTGTGTATGGAGCAATGCATTTTAGGCTAGTCACACTCATTACAATTCAAATGCCCTACTTTGGCAATCCTGCTGATCTAATGTCATTCATTGTGAAATACACCTTTGGGGAAAAAAGTACTCCAGTAATCTCCATGGTATGTCCTATTACTGTGTAGTGCTGTAGTGTAATAAACTAGTTAGGTAGGAGTTCTAACCCCAGACATGACAGATGTGTGTGTTTGTGATTCGTATGCTGTGGGGAGGTGGTTGTGAGTGTGTAACAACTGTACTCAATGTGGAGTGGGTTTTGCAAATTTCTGTTATGGTGGCCCGAGTATATCTCACAATGTCCACCGTACAGGGATAACAAATGTGAAATAGCCGATAGACTGGGGTGCAAATCCATACCCCTACATGTGACATCAAGGCCAGGTGAACAAAGTGAGCAACCCTAGTATTACCCAGAGAACATTCTCAACCCATGTCTCATACACACACACTTGCATCAGCAACAGCCACTATGTTGGTAGTACCCTGCATATTGCCCACTGATAGTAACCATGTTGTGATTGCAGTGGGCTACAGAGGGCATGGCACCCCATCCATCAGTCTAATAGGAACATACATGCACCTTCCCCATGTTCCCCACTGGACACATGCACCACCTGTGGTGCCATCAAATGTGACCCACAAAGAAGATACCATGCTTGAAAAACATGGCCTGTATGGACAGATGCCACTGACACCAGGGAATACTGGTATAATGCTATCAATGTAGGTGCAGGCTCAACCTGCAGTCCATTAACAGTTCCCGCCACATGAGGCCAGGACTGGCACATCTGATTATAACAATCTGCGTACACAACATGAGTCAGACACCCCAGGTACAGTTCCTCATGTCAGTGTACATGCATGTGGGAGGTGTGGACATCCCAAACACCAACCATGTCATGGACTAAGGAGCACATACATGACAAGCAATGCACAACACTGGCCACATGCAGTAGTCACCCAGGTGACAGTTTGGTGAATACAAAACCCATCTGTGTGGGCAAATCAAGACACTACACCCCTGAGCCACAGTGCAGATCATTGTCATGTGGCCTGATGCCAAATTATACCCATCACCTAGCCCTGTGTAGCCATCTGGCACAGTCAACCACTACACACACGTGAAGCAATGCAACCATGCATGTCAGTACTGGAACCCTGTGTCTGTGTGTGTTTGTATGATCCGTATGACCACATTCACACTCACTACAACCCCCACTGGCATACTGAAGCATGCCGTCTGATGTCAGACACCTCCATATACCCTTTGCCCATATAAACTCCATATGATCCCTGTGGTGCATGTGATACCTTGCACAGTAATGTATTGTGGCAATCTCACTAGTGATGAGTTGTACTCCTGACCCTGCCAAGTGTGTCACAGTGTGTGTGTGTCCCTGTGAGAGAGTGGATGTGTTGATGCTGGCACCTGTTCATGTGGACAGGCATGTTTACTACACATACTGTATAGCTACCATATCCCTGTTGCAGATGTCACTCACTATCACATATACGTTTTGAGGGCTCCTCAACATGTAACCTATGTGACACATCCAATAACTTCATAGACGTGATAACACTGCATAGTCATCAGGAATTTGATACCCTGTACTGGTAGGTGTGTAACACAAAACATGCTTAAGTTTTACTCTCCCACCCCTCTCTGACATTTCTTTACCTCTGTCTGCCTCTCTCACTTCCTCTCTGGTGGATGTGGAGACTTACACCTGCTTTGCTTAGGCAGCAGCATGTGTATTTTAAGTGATGCTTATGATCAGCTGATGGCCTCTGCATGAATTGCAGCCCTCCTCTAGCTGACTGCATGTGGAACAGCTGTGGTAACATTCCCATAGCCAATTGCATGGAAACACACTCCAGTATCTAGGAACATCATGTTGGTATTGGGTCTTTACATTCACTGCGAGCAGGAACTCGATCTGTTTGGCAAACAGCATCTCAAATGGATTGGGGATTTGCCTCTAAAAACATACACTGTGGAAACAGGGCAACACACAGGAGGGGAATGTGCCTGACCTGACTACAGACTGTAAGTGCCACTATGCTGCATTTGGAGTAATGTTGGTTTAACAGGGTGTATGTGGATATGTCTGTCCTACATGTTTTAATACCTGCCATGTCAGTGCTATGTTTATGAGGAAACCCCCATCTGTTGGGTCATCTGCAGACTGGGCAGTGTGTGTTGATTTTTGTTTAATGTGTTACCCACAGAGCACCTATCTGTGAACTGCAGAAGGTAGTGTGAGGATTGCAGTCTGTAGATGGTGACAGCTGTGATAGTTACTGACTTCATATCCCTTATAGGACATATGTTGCAACAAACCCTGTTACAACAGTAAATGTAAGAGGTTATCACAGCAATGTGTCAGTATTGGCCCTGTGTATGTGCTTCCAGCCACAACTCTGTCAAACTTTGTACATATGTCATGCAGTAAGAGGTGCATATGTTCTGCAAACCATAATTAGTGACATCATATCTGATAACAAGCCAGTGAGATATCAGACTACTACACATGTTATGTATAGTAGGGGATATATTTTATGACATAACCTGGACATTCTGTGGTTGTGTGTACATTACTGAGGTCTGTGTACTTATGGTGATTGTCGACAGTGTGTGTATTGTTAATATGCACTTTGGCCTGAGTACAGACTGTGGTAGATGTCATTGTTCTTGGTCCTGTTCTACCTGATGTTACATGCTGCTACAATGTATGTTACCTTATTGGCTTACATGTTTGTAGGGCCATACACACATGTCCCATACCACAGACAACCATTGAACCACACTGTGTAGTGGCCCAGTATATGTAGGGTTAGTGTGTGAGTGGCACATATGAGGATGGTGTTGAACAGATAGTCCATATACTGTAATATTACGCTAGCTTACCATATGTGGCTGTGGCTGTGTTCACATTGGTTGTGGTTATGCACTTTCACACAGGTGTATCATACTCTGTGCTGTTACATGCCTGTAGAGCCAGCTATATATGCTGGTACATGTGCATTCCCCCATAGGAAATGTAGGCCAGTATTATGCCAGTCTGGCTGTAGCCCACACAGTGCTTTGTTACATGCCTAGCAGCTTAGTGTACTTACCCAGTGAGATATCATGTCCAAATACTTGCCAAATGTACTGCTGCCAGGCCACCATATCAGTCATGTATTTTAGACAGAGCAGTGGGATGCTGTACAGATGTATGTCAATATATAGTAGGTAGTACGTGGCCATGGCACCTCTGTTCCAGCAGTTATTATATGTCAGGACAGATGGGGGTGTGTAAATGCAAATGTATACCAGTAGTTATGTGTTATACCCATCTACATGGCTGTTAACATCCACACTGTCAGGCTTGGTCCACTTGTCTTGCACTAAGGGATTCTATGTATACCTCTGGACTGTCCAGAGCATTTCAGACTGTCCACATATATTGTCCAATATCTCTGATGTAGTCCATGAGAGCATTGCGTGCTAGCAGTGGTACTGTACTATGATGTCCTTAGGATGTCTGTCAGTAGCCAATGGCGCACATGTTAAAAGCAGGTGTGACCTCCCACACACACCATGTCTGTGAAAACAATCCCTATTACAGTACAAATAGTCTACCTGTCATCCCCTTGCACTATGAAGTTGGGACTATAGGGGCTGAGGTAGGGCTACACTCCATGTTCAGGACATATGGTGAAAATATATGCATATATAATTATCCAGATATTTATATATATTTATACACATATACATATCGACATACATATATGGATATATATGTACATAGATATACATATAAACACTCAGATATATACATATACAGAGCAATATATGTCTATACATATACATATAGAGATACATATGCACATATACGTGTGGATATCTACATATATATTGACAGTAGTAGGTATATCAGAATAGATATGTATGCACATATAGTTATAGATATCTACATATATACCAACATAACTAGGCATATCTGTACACACAGAATGTGCATACATATATAGCTATATATACATATACGTATATCTATATATACGCATATGTATATATATATATATATATATATATATATATATATATATATGTGTGTGTGTACATTCAAAGAGATCTACACATGGCTATATACATGTAGCACTATACAGATGTGTATACAGACATATGTATGATTACACATATGTATGTACATGTAGACATATATAGACCTATTATATGTATATAACCATATTCCTGTGTTTAAACCTCACGGTTGTGTATACCCTCCCAGATGTATCTCACCATATGTATCTGCTATGTGTACATTATGATAAAACAACATATGTGATGCAACAGTGATATTAATAACAAGGACCAAGGAACTTAGAAAAAGGGAAACAAAGGCATACTGCACAATATGTGTAATGGACAAAGTATTGGTAATAAAATAGCTGTCTTCTTCACAGTGTTTCATGGTGTAGTGGTCAAGTGTTGTGACTGTGTATACATGTATATATATATATATATATATATATATATATATATACATATACATATATATATATATATATATATATATATATATATATATATATATATATATATATATATATAGATGTATATATATATATATATATATATATATATATATATATATATATATATATATATATATATATATATATATATATATATATATATATATACATATATATATATATATATATACATATATAGATATATATATATACATACATACATATGTATGTATATATATATATATATATATATATATATATATATATATATATATATATGTATGTATAGATATTAAAATATATACACACACACATACATCTACATGTTGAAAATACATTCCCTGAACCCTGTACTGTTGAATGACTGGGCTGAATGATATGTTTGTGTAAACATCAGAGTTATGTATCTTTGACATGGCTTAGTTGAAAATTACTTTGGCTATGGTATGCAGGGTCCTGTGTTTGAGTCTTGCATTGGCTGCTTATTTTGTAGCTGGGCAGAACAAGGGCCATTTGATACAGAATGATTAAGGCACTTTTAAGCAGTTGTAAGTGGGTTTGCATGGGTTTGCACAAAGGTAAGCACTGCTAACTTCCAGTTTCAGTTTCTTATACTCAGCTTCTAAATTGCTTAACCAGTGTAGGCATTGTTTACCCCCGCACAAACAGGCTTAAATCGGCTTACTAACCATAAAAGTGCTTACTCCCGCTTACCCCCATGCTAATTTCTTTAAAAGAAAAGAAAAAAGGGTTGATAGGAAAGTGGTGAAAAAATGGCACAAAGAGGGAAAGACAGTAGGGAAAATAGCTAGGGATGTGCAGGATAGGTGTGGGGATGGTCCATAGCTGCCCATTTCATCTACAGCAACAGCTGTGCACATACACCGAATTTGGAGGTAGATTTGGACACTCAAACCCCTGGGAGAGGGGTGAGGACAACAATAATAAGTTGTGATGCCAATTAGACCAGATTACGTGTCCAGTGGACACATGTGCGATATGGTTAGCTATGTATGGGGCGAGATTTTTTTTTTGGGAACAGATTGCCTTTTTTTTATTTTTATTTCAAGTGAGAGTGGGATGTTGGGGAGGGATTATAGGTATCTTTAGGGAGGTAGGTTGGGTAGGTTAACAGACAAGACAGACAAGATGCATATAGGGGCATTATGTGACATGTGAGGGGGTAAACACCTTGATGAGGAGGGGTGTTAGGAAATCGGAAGACCATGAGCCCCCTAGTGGAAACAGTCGGACTGAGGTCCCCACCCATGGGCAGTCACCACTGCACTTTCACAGCCCCGAAGGTGATTGTGTTGGGGCTGAGTCACAGAGCCAGGCTGACCCTTTAGTCATGACATGCGGCCCTCAAGCTGGAGTAGCAGATCACCAAATTGCTGGTTTAGCTTGCTACACTCCACGACCCGGACATGGCTACGGGTGACAGGTTCCTGTCCATGCCTACTCTCAGGGGTCAGTGAGCCCCTTCTCCTGAGGTGGTGCCACCCCAAAGTTGGTGTAGGACCAACGAAGAGGCAGGTCACGGGTTGGGCCCCAGACATGCTGGTGCCCGGTGCCACGGCCAGCTGAGGTGGGACAGGTGTGTCCGCTGGGAACGGCCTTCACAATCATGCTATAGTGTTTAGATTTTATCATCATATGTGGATTAGTAATAGTCAACACATTCCAGGGTTAGGTATAACAGCATGCATAGATATTCCCATTAACCCAGACACCAGATATGGAACAGTTGCATAGCAAACTGAACACATGCATATATGGGACCACAGTGGTAATATGAACAGCATGCAGGTACATTGATGGCACCATGCCACCAATGCTGGAATAATTCAATATAGTACATGCATGGGAACAATTAAATATTTATCAAACAATAGGACATTATCGGAACATTACAGTCATTACATACCGATCGGGGTGGGTATGTTGCTTAATGTTGGAGATATGGTGGGGGGGAGAAAGACGTCAATTAACAACTAGTATATTCCTGTAGTCCACATTACTTTCCTAGTCAGTGCTGTTATCTGTACCTTACAAGTCTTACTACACTACCCTATAGCCTTAGTTTCGACAGTGATATGGTTGTCGTCATCATTATACATGAACTGGTTTTACCTGCAGTATACATCTCTTACCTGGTATACCTGTGGAGGGAATGTTTGTTAACACTAGCTAACTATTTCTACACAGACTTTCAGAATTCAGGTTGATGTTGCTCACATAGCTGTACAACTCTTTCTGCACAGACTCTGGCCATGTGTTGACCACATGCAGGTGTACCGTGACATATCTAGACTATTGCCCTCTTCAACCTTTAGTGACTTGACACACATATACATGCTGTTCTACACAGTTATGTTATGTAGCACAGTGTGGGTGACAGTGATCAGTGATACTTTATTATTCTGAGAAACTGCAACACTCACAATTCCCTACAATACCAGAGTAAACAGTGCCAGTGCAGGGTTTATTGTTTTTTATTATTCAGCACAGTATTTGTATCCAGCATACCTGTGGGAGCAATGTTTGTTAGCACTACCTAAATGTTGCCACACAAAGTTCCAGATTACACATTAGTATTATGCACATACATCTAACTCTGTTACTGTACACACTAGTCACAATTTGACAACATGGCCATGTAGATAGGACATACTTGGCTTATTGCTCTCCTAACAGTTTCAGGAGTAGCTACAGTAACAGGTTTGTTCTCATAGATGTTTGACAATCACTTGTATTCCCTGTTTGCTGGCTAAACATCTGGGATCATCCCACAGACTTGCCAGGGGAACAGCAGATATGGGCCCATATACTGGACATTCTAGTCGTATCTGTACAGTTGTGGGGTATGATTCTGTATGCAGCCTACTTCCACCCCAGGATTCAGACCATGGCTGTGTCTGCTACAACTTAAACACTGTGGGGTGATACTTACACACAGCTGAGACATCCCCTGCTGTTCTAGCCTCTTGGATCCACTGCTCCAAGATGCCCCTCTTACCCAGCATCAGGTTGGCATAGTGATGTCTGACCTGCTCATCAGTTTGGGGTATGCCAGTGGCACTGGTGAGGTCATGGCAAGATGGTCCCAGGCTTCTGCCTTATATTGGGAACCCTGGTACTGGCCCTGCAGCAATCTCTGCTCATTGTCTTTGACAAGGAGTTCTGCCATGACTCTGGACTCCTGGATGCACTAGCGCTGCACCCGAAAGCACACACCCTCTCTGCTTCCTGACATGGTATCTGCAAGGGAAGCTACAACCATTTATGAGATGTATTCCCGCCTGTTGAGTTTAAGTAGGGCCGATTTCCCACACTTTTTTGTAATTGGCCAGTTTTGAAAAGGCTAAACTATTGGCAAACCAGTTTACCTAAGTTTGGCATTGTTTAAAGGGTTATAACACTGGGCACTTTGAATTAGCTGGCCTACACATTGCTTACAACTACTAAGCTGGCCTGTGCAATGCTTAGCATTGCTTACATTAGACTTTGCATTATATATATTTTTTTGGCATTGATTTATTACTCATTACATCTTATATGTATGGCTGGTATCCATGATTCATGTGTACATACACTGTATGGGGTCCTTGTTTTTTATTGGGGACTTCAACACTCTTTTACAATTAGGGTTCCTATTAGAAGACCGAAGATGCATTCTTTCGAATGTGTCTTGGTTGAACTTAAAAGACTGAAATGGCAAAATATCGAAGCAGCTTTTAAGCGAATTCTTCCCTTGGGAAAGAATTTGCTTGGCCGCTTCATTACTTTCCATTTTCGGCACTGTAGTGCGGTCTCGGAGTTGGTATATTTAAGTAGGGGGGAGTGTGGGGGGTGAAGCACCCCACTTAATGTAATGTTTAAAGTGTTTTGGGTTTTTTTTTTTTTTGTTGGAACAGCGATTTTGTTTCTTCCTTGGAAAAATATTGCTGTTACGACAGTTTGACATTGTAAGCTTTCACTTACATATGGTTGATTAATCACCGTTCACTTTTTTAAGCATTTGGTGATGTAATATAGACCCTTACAATTACATCTCACTTCTGGGCTTACTGCTGTATTCCAGTTCACATATTTATGTTATGTAGTGGGTTATGGAACATATGACTGTATACTGATTCCTTTCATAGGTTCAGTTTGATTTTACTATATTGAGGACTTGTTTGCTGATACCTCACTTTTCTGAACTGCTGTGATGGCTTGGTAGTTACCTTCTGTGACTATAGCATGTAGGGTCCTGGTTTCAAGACCTTCAAGGCTGTTTATTTTGTTGCTGGACAAAACAAGGGCCATTGGATACAGAGTGATTAAGGCACCTGTGAGCAGTTGTAAGCGAGTTTGCATGGGTTTGCGCACAGTTAAGCCCTGCTAACCTCCGGTTGATGATGCTTACACAGAGTTAGCTTCTAAATGGCTTAACCTGTGTGTGAATTGCTTACCCCCATGCAAACGGGCGTAAACCTGCTTACTAGTGCTTAGATATGCTTACTACTACTTATTGGTGCTTAAACTTGCTTACTAGTGCTTTATTCATTATGACACTGACACCTCACATGTGCATTTAATGCAGTACTCCACTTCACAAATATATGTTATTTAGCAGGTTATGCAACAAAAATATTGGTCATAACATGCTTTGCCATGGAGAGTGCTGCCGTGGGACTCGAACCGGGAATGCCTGCTCATACAGCGAGTGCTCTGTGACTACACTATTGCTATGCTGCTTCATTTGCATATATCTTCCTTGTTCTCCTCTTCAGCCATTTAAGCTGGATTAACTGTAGCTAAGTGATGGGTACACCCGTGCACCTATGGTTAGCTTTATTTGGATTTTAAAATAAAAAAAAAAGGTTTGTTCATTTTATTTGTAATTACTTGCTGCTGTACATGAAGTGGGGGTGTTGGTGGGGATATGCAGACACCTATGAGCAGTCTCGCTGATTTTTTAGCCCTTTCTGCTGTTCTTCATTGTGGGGGCATGTATATTCTAAGAGCTCTGCTCTCAGACACACCCCCTGCACTCTTACATGCTCTGTGTAAAATTAGGAGCTCAGGCAGCGCATCTCATTAATGTGCATGGCACGCTGCCGTCCTGCTCCTAAATGGCCACTTCCGTGCAGGACAATGCTAGTCCTAGCATGGAAGATTAGTAAATCCGGGGATACATTTTAACAATGCAGATGATTTATCTTTCTAGTATGTTTTCTGCAATGAATTGGAGTACAAACACACAACTGCTTCTGTCTATTTGCATGAGATGGGCAGAGAAGTAGTGGTTTTACTGTCTATACTTCTTGCTATCAAGTAATATGCAAGGGGTGACTGACATTAAGATACTACAGTGAATGGTAAATAGTGCTTTAGGTAATAACCAGCACCTGTCATACCCAGTCATGATTCATACTGAAGAACATCAGATTAGTTATAACCACTGTCTTCCCAGGACTTCAACCACTTTGGCTTCAGACCAGTGCCTTTCAGTGTTGGTTTACAGCAGTGACAGGAACTTAGCCATAATGATTTTGTATACATACACATAGACAATGTTTCCCATGAGGACTGGTGATACACTTGTAGTATATGTGCAACTTTTTATATATATTTGGTAATTTTGACATGAGCAAGATCATAGTAGTAGTACATCACAAACACAAATGCTGATCACATTAATATAGCTAAAACAGAGAATCTTTGAAAAGCAGAAACCAATAATTAACAAATCAGCAAGTTTAGCAACTACCGTTACACACACTAAAAAAAAAAATCACTGTCACAAGTTTTTCCAATTGAATAGTAAAGATATTTATTAAAATAAAATGTTCAATAAACTTAAGACTATTTAAAAAAGATATACAAACACGGACAGCACAAAAAACATTTAACAGACAAGTGATGATATAAAAAATATATATTAGTTGAATTAGACCTATACTACTACAAGTTGAATATTTACTCTATTCTATCGATAACTAGCTTTTAAGTCCAACTAGTAGTTGCAAAACGTTCACAGGTAAAGGATCTTTTAGTACAATAGTTGTCCAGAAGTGTAGTCTCATTTTACACTTTTTAAAAAGCAAGTGCAGTATAACAGTCAAGTAAAAGGAGTTTGAAATCTATAAAATATCTCAGAATTTTTGTTTGTTAAAAGCAGTTGTCCTGACATTAACTACTTTTGGAAATAGGTTGACTAGAATATTCCAACCACAGAAATTTCCCTCCAATTGCATAGAACCACATGGATTTTTTTTTTCCTGTTTTTCTGTTGAAACTCATATTCTTTACAGTGTTAGGGAAATATTTGATGAAAGCTTGACACACCATATGACATCCTTTATTTCAAAAGTTATGCAAGACCTGTCAGTGTTTAGGTAAAACAACTAATCATTCCCAAATTGATGGGTTAGAAGAGAATATTAACCAGGCATTGAAGTCCATGTTTAAAAAAATGTAATTGAGAAAAATAGAAAAGACTGGGGTTAGGTGCTACCTTACTTAATGATCTCTGTTTGAGAAGTATCCAAAGCTACCATGGGGTTTAGTTTTTTGACTTACTATATGGCAGCAAACCCCAAAGACCTTTAGATTTAGTTGGGGGATGGGAGGAGAAAATGACAACTTTTAAAACTGCCATTAGATACTATGGAGAGAATGAAGGCCATGGTGCCTATTGAATGAGTGAAGTTGGTAATAGCTCAGGTAAGCCAATATAGACTGCATAAGAAGAATGTCTGGAGAAAGGAGTTTCATGTAGGAGATCAAGATTTGGTTCTGATCCCTTCCTCCTTTGCTAATTCCAAAGGACCATCCAATGATCCACAACCCCTTTTTCCCATTTTAGAGCATGGGGTAAGGGTGTCGTCTCAGCAGTGACAATCATCTAGAGCCAAGGTTTACACCACTGGGTGGCTAGCCCTCCTGTGGTTGGTCTTCTATACCACACACTCATATACACACCTGTACTTATGTCCAGTTTAGTGTGTCCAATACACCTAATGCATGACTTTGGAATGAAGGAGGAAACTGGAAAGACATTACAAGGTTATTGAACAATTAGTTTAACTGCAAATCAAATCAAGAAACCCAGGAAGGAGATAGCTTATCAAATTTATCATGTGTATGTTCTTAAATTGCTGAGGGAAGTACATGCAGTGAACAGGACAACAAAAAAAGTGGAGACCATTAGATGAAGAAAATGTGAATTCTTAATCCCTCTAGTTGAAGTAGACAAAGATCTCTCGACCACAAACCAAGTGGAGGAATAGAGAGAGAGAGAGAGAGAGAGAGAGATTGTCAGAATAATCAGGGGAAACCAGCTCCAGTTTAATTACCTTCTGCCATGGAATGCCAGCGGGAAAGGTCAAGCTTATCCTTTCTTGATAATAGAAGTACAAAGAAAACTGTAACGGAAAACATAACAAAACCCTCCGCTCTTTAAAAAAGCAGATGACTGCAATAAGCCAATGGATAAATTATATATGATTGACTTATTACAGTTATAGCTACACTCCCTCCCAGCTCTTCCACTGAAGAGCACAAAAAAAAAATGATGTTCCTTTTACTGGCACACCATGCAGGTGGGCACTACACCCCCTTCTCCCCTCAGCCATTCTGTCCCCTGCCCCCAACTCTGCCTCAATATAATTTATTTTTAAACTTTAGCAAACTACTTGCTAAAAATGTAGCAGTTGATACAATGTATACCCAGCCTGCACGGAGCGCTACAGTGCTCAGGTTTTAGTTATAACAAAACAGAATTTTTCTTTTACTTTTAAACTGTAGCAATCTGCTTGCTACATTGAAGCAAGCAGTTGCTACAGTTTACACCACATGAGGAGTGCTATAGTGCTCAGGTTTTACCACAAATGCAATACTGGCTTTTAAAAACAAACTCAAATGTCTGTCTTAAATCTTCAATGATTTGCTAGAAATCCACAATTTTATGAAAAATGTAATAAAAATATGAGGCTAAAATATAAGCATTCTCTGAAAATCTGTATAGTTGAGATGTATGCCTCTTATGTAATGTAATTGCCCCCTTCTAAATCAGAATCTTGCAACAGAAGATTGCACTTGTGAACTGAAAAACTGTCAGGTCAGTGGTCTATGTCTGATTCTTTTAAAACTACTGTTGTAGAAAGTGCCTTCTCACAATTAGGATCTGTTACTTGAAATCACAACTTGTAAAAATCAAGAAAATATTAAAGTCTTTAATAATGCTTTGAAAGGATCTAGATGCAACAATAGATATAATGGCTGATTCGCTCTTTCCTACACATATGCTACATGGCAAAAGTTAAAAATTCTGCTTCCATTAAATCCTTACACTATCAAAGTCAAGGTAAATTCTATTGTCATTCAAATTTACACCACAGTGTAGCTGAACAAAACTGAGTTGCTTCGTTCCGAGTGCAAGGACATAGATACAGAAAATATTATAGGAAAAATACTAATCTGACATCACAAAAACATAACATATAATTAGAAACAGATAGAACAACATATAGATATTGCACAGTTTATATTGCACTCTCTTGAATTTCTCATATAAGGGTACAGGTGAAGAACAAACAGAACTGCACATTCAAATATGACCATTCACTATCTATATTGCACTTGTGTGAACTGTGTAAAGTTGTAGAATGAGATGAGCCTGTAATGTGTACTATTTCCAATCCAGCAGCTATATACATGGTTAGGGGATGGGGGGGATGAAGGAGCTGAGTTTCTTCTGGTTCGCCTGTTGACAGAGTTCAACAGTCTAATGGATAAGGGGGATAAAACTGTTGTTCAGCCTGGAAGTCTTGCAGTGCATGCTTCTGTACCGGGAGAACATGCCATTTGCAGGATGAGTATGGTCAGTGGTTATCTTTCTAGCTCTTCTTATGCAGTGAGTCTTTTGCAAGTCTGCCAAAGGTGTAAGTGAAGAACTAATTATTTGCTCCGCTGCCCTTGTAATTGCTATTCTACTGATATAATCTCCTTGAAAAATAATATCCTTGAAAATACACATTGTACAAATGCATTATATGTTTATTGATTGCTCAGATTTGTTGGTCAAATTTGTGATAACATACTAAATTAACTACATTGTAAATACTGAAACCATTGCTGATTGTACATAGTCATGCACGGCAATGTTTCAATACGCTACTGTATTAACTTTTTAGTTAAAGTATTCTACTTTGATTTTGAGCTTGGGACTTGGCTAAAAAGGGTCAACTGACCTTTCCATCTTCTCAAATAACAAGTAGTAGTAACTAAATAAAGCTGGAGACAATTTTACAACAATTTCTTGTAAAATCTTATAGGACAATATTAAAGAAGCTAAATCATAAAATACATA
Source organism: Protopterus annectens (assembly GCF_019279795.1). Classification (NCBI taxonomy): domain Eukaryota; kingdom Metazoa; phylum Chordata; order Ceratodontiformes; family Protopteridae; genus Protopterus; species Protopterus annectens. The sequence goes on along the minus strand of NC_056736.1, from coordinate 24,646,560 downwards.
CATGTACATACATATGTACATACATAATTAAATAAATAGACAGGGAACAATATCTACATCATTTGCTAGTGCTAAAATCTTTTAGGACAATATTAATGAAGCTAGTTCACCTGGAGATGAATACAAGTAAGAGAATTTTATTTGATAGATTTTGCTGGCTAAGGATAAAGAAACAGAAAATGGATTTGGTCTTCTCTAGAATGCCTGAAAACTGTATCCTATCTTAGATTTAAGTGATCATTAATCCAGATTTCTGTCAAACAGGTGTCCTTATATTTTATTGCTAATGACATTGTCAAGCTATTAAAAAATAATAATAGTTATAAGTACATGCTTGTAGTAATGGACTGTGTCACAACATTTCCAGAAAGAATGTTATTACATAAAGATTTATTACCAGAGAACTGGTACTGATGTTCTCCAGTGTGGGTATCCCAAAAGTGGTACTTACTGATCAAAGCAGTCACTATGTATAAAGGGTAATAGATCACTTCTGCCAGTTCTTTAAAATTAAACAAGCTGTAAATAAATATACAAGAACAACAAAACTTATTGAGAAAACCACTTTATGACACAACGACAAAGCTTTCAGGTAAAACCCTTCTTCAGTGCATAACATACAACTACAAACCACAGTTAGTTTATATACAGGTCAAAGTCACATGACCAGCAGTCCAATGGTCATATGACAAAAACTTAAAAAATTTTAAAAAATATTTTCAAATAACGTTTTTTATACATAATAGAATAAAATAAAATAATATAAAAATATATAAAGTCAATAAAATATAAAGCGCAATTTAGTACGTTGTAACCTAATGAGAACAGGTTTTAATGTAACCACATCATTCAAACCTGGGGGGGGGGGTGGTCTGAAGCCAACCTAAGCATCCATTCATACTCTTTAGTTTCAAGTATGTTATTGATGTCCCCACCTCTAGGAGTCAAACGTACAGTATCAATAACCCTAAACTGAAACCCATGTTCCATCCCACGTTCAGCTATATGCTCATACAATGCATTTGTATCAATAGATTTTCTAATTTCTGACTTATGTTCAATAATTCTATCTTTTAATTTTCTAGTTGTTTTCCCTATATAAAATGAGGGACACTTGACACAAGTAGCCATATAAACCACAGAAGTTGTAACACAAATTGCTGATAAATCAAAACAATATAATTTGTCAGTTATAGGATGTCTAAACTGGTGACTGCCTACACCAAAAATATCCACACAACAAGTACACTTCATGCACCTATAAGTGCCTGGTTTAACAGCAATAGGACTTGAAAAAGAGTGGAAATCTTTATAACACAGTCTCTGTTTTAACGTTTTCATATTTCAATAAGAGAAATAAGGTCTTTCATCCAAAACATTCTTAACATCCGTAGATGCAATCAGAATTGTCCAATTTTTCTTTATGATTTGTCTAACTAAATGTGTCTTACCGTTAAAGGAAGTAATATATCTGGTCACTACCTTTTGTTGTACATTATTGCCACTTCCAATATTTCCATCTAAAAAGATTGGTTTTAGTGTAGTTTTTCTATCTGCTATTACTTTAGTTTTCAAGTCAGATAACAACTTTTCATCGTAGCCACTAAGTAAAAATTCATTGAACATTTCATTCAATTGAATACTGAAATAGGTATCATCAGTATTCAACCTACTGACTCTGTTGAATTGAGAAATCACTACACCTTTAAACACATGTGGAGCATGCATACTGGTAGAATGTAAATATCTACCAGAATATACTTCCTTCTTATAAATGCTAGTATGAATAGAACCATCTACAAGTCTTAGTCTAACATCCAAAATACAATCATGTTATCCGAGACATCCATCTTAAATTTCAAAAATTCAGTTGTTCCGTTTAAATATTGTAAAAATTCATCAAGCTGAGTTAGGGATCCATTCCATAACATAAAACAGTCATCCACAAAACGCTGATAAAAGCTAACAAACTTAATGAAGGGATTCCTATCACTACAAACATATGTCCTCTCCCATTGATGCAGAACCAGGTTAGCATAGGTATTCGCCACTGAAGTACCCATAGCCACACCAGTAAGTTGTAAATACAAGTGTTCATCAAACAAAAAGATATTATTAGTTAGGACCAAGTCCAGAAGGGAGCAAATATTTTCAACTTTATGTGTTATTAGACATGTTTGTGAAGTCAGAAACTCTCTAATGGATTCAACCCCGTATTCATTTGGTATTACAGTAAACAGGGAAACAATATCTAGAGTAACAAAAAAAGACTTCACCCTGTATCAATTTACCATTACTTAGATTATTAGACCAAAGTCGGAGTTTCAATAAAAAATCAGCAGTATCTTTTAAAACATTTTCACATTTCAATAAGTGAAGTTGTAACTGTTTCTCTAAGTAAATGGAAATTGGCTCAGTAAGCCACCCTCCTCCAGACACAATAGGTCTCATTGAGGGATCTATCATATATTTATGAATTTTAGGAAGGCCATATAGAAATGGAATTACCGGACAAGGTACAGTAAAAAAGTGAAATAAATCCAAGTCAATGTCACCATTAATCTGTAAATCATAAATAACCACATTAATATAACTAATACACTTCTTCACATCAGTAGACAAAATACGTTTAAATGCCTTAGCATCATTAAGTATGGTTAAAATAGAGCATACATATTTTGGTCTGTCCATAAGGACCACCACGCCCCCTTTATCGGCTTGTTTAATGATTATATTATTATTACATTGCAATGATTTTAAAGCCATGTGTTCTTCATAAGATAAATTATAACGTCTTAAAATAAGGCAGTCAGAATAAATCTTCCTCAACTCCATTTCACAAATATCATGAAAAGCAGTCAGTACGGGTATGCTAGTAGGTACAAAATTACTGTGTCGCTTACAACAATTTTCTGTAGCACATGAATTGCCAAATAAAACTTTTAAATTGACATTTCTTACAAACTGTTTAAGATCAGTAAGTGCACTGACTAAATCATCACTAGCCATAGGTATATAGTTAAGGCCTTTCTTTAACAAGGAATAATGAGCCACTTTCAAGGCAAAGGTAGATAAATTTAAAATACCTTCAACTACCTTCGGCTCTGCTTGCCCTGTCCTAAAGGGCTGTCATTTTTCCGTTTAGCTGGAGTTACCACTTTGTTAATTACCATCTTCCTTTTTGGTGTAGTTCGCTCACAAACCGCCTCAGGCTGATTCAATTGAAAACGCTTTTGCGAGAAGTTCAAAGTGAGTTGTTGAGTTCTTTTGAGTGAACGCGCTCCTGATTCCCCATCTTGTATGTCCTTCTCCTCCACATGCGAGCGTGTGTTAGCCACAGTCGGAGCTGATGTCACCACAGAAGGCGTATCCTCAGGTTCATCAATTAGCATAGTAGATAATGCTGGTTCCTGTTCAGATGAATTAGCTGGCAGCGCCTCACTGAAATTATCCAAAGTGTCCAAAGGTGTTCACCGGTTACTAGAATTCACATTATTTTGTGAATTAGAATCAGTCTTTGGCCAAGAAAAGATATGACCTTTGCGGAAATCTTTTATATCACGTACCAGCTTCCTTTTCTTAGTTATTTCTAAGCGATCATCTAAGGCACGTACTCTATCAATCATTTGTTCATGGATAGCAGCATTTGTAGAAAAGACAGACATATTCATAATTTCATTTTCCAATGCTATTATTTCATCTTTCAACTCATTCTCAATACTGATAAAGAATTCATTCATAAGTGTCATATAATCCAAACTCAACTTGATGTTAAGTTGTTGCCAGCGTTTCAGTAACAACGGATATGCATTCCCATATGAGGGCATCTTAAGTATTCTTAAGCCTTGTGGATCAATGTTATTTGAAAATATTTTTTTAAGTTTTTGTCATATGACCATTGGACTGCTGGTCATGTGACTTTGACCTGTATATAAACTAACTGTGGTTTGTAGTTGTATGTTATGCACTGAAGAAGGGTTTTACCTGAAAGCTTTGTCGTTGTGTCATAAAGTGGTTTTCTCAATAAGTTTTTTTGTTCTTGTATATTTATTTACAGCTTGTTTTATTTATCTATGTATTTTGCTGTGGTTTGGGAATACCTAGAAGGTCGTTTTGCAGTCCGTTTCCTGAAGTTAACATGGAACCAACAAAAGCAGTTAACTCAGTAAGGTCTCTTATAGTTAATGAGACCAGCCCATTAATGCAGATCGTTACTACAGCAAGCTTTATTGTGAAAAATGCTGATGGACTAAAGCATGAAAATAATGTTGATTTCAATAAGAAGGTACAATTTTTTGAAAGGAAAGTGGGTGTTTTTAAACGCCTACAATGGCAGCATTTCAGTTTTTCTGCCTATCTGGATAGAGGCATTGTTCCACGAGGCTTAAGAATACTTAAGATGCCCTCGTATGGGAATGCATATCCGTTGTTACTGAAACGCTGGCAACAACTTAACATCAAGTTGAGTTTGGATTATATGACACTTATGAATTAATTCTTTATCAGTATTGAGAATGAGTTGAAAGATGAAATAATAGCATTGGAAAATGAAATTATGAATATGCCTGTTTTTTCTACAAATGCTGCTATCTATGAACAAATGATTGATAGCGTACGTGCCTTAGATGATCGCTTAGAAATAACTAAGAAAAGGAAGCTAATACGTAATATAAATGATTTCCGCAAAGGTCATATCTTTTCTTGGCCAAAGACTGACTCTAATTCACAAAATAATGTGAATTCTAGTAACCGGAGAGCACCTTTGGACACTTTGGATAATTTCAGTTAATTCCAGCTAATTCATCTGAACAGGAACCGGCATTATCTACTATGCTAATTGGTGAACCTGAGGATACGCCTTCTGCGGTGACATCAGCTCCGACTGTGGCTAACACACGCTCGCATGTGGAGGAGAAGGACATACAAGATGGGGAATCTGGAGCGCGTTCCCTCAAAAGAACTCAACAACTCACTTTGAACTTCTCGCAAAAGCATTTTCAATTGAATCAGCCTGAGGCAGTTTGTGAGCGAACTACACCAAAAAGGAAGATGGTAATTAACAAAGTGGTAACTCCAGCTAAACGGAAAAATGACAGCCCTTTAGGACAGGGCAAGCAGAGCCGAAGGTAGTTGAAGGTATTTTAAATTTATCTACCTTTGCCTTGGAAGTGGCTCATTATTCCTTGTTAAAGAAAGGCCTTAACTATATACCTATGGCTAGTGATAATTTAGTCAGTGCACTTACTGATCTTAAACAGTTTGTAAGCAATGTCAATTTAAAAGTTTTATTTGGCAATTCATGTGCTACAGAAAATTGTTGTAAGTGACGCAGTACTTTTGTACCTACTAGCATACCCGTACTGATTGCTTTTCATGATATTTGTGAAATGGAGTTGAGGAAGATTTATTCTGACTGCCTTATTTTAAGACGTTTTAATTTATCTTATGAAGAACATATGGCTTTAAAATCATTGCAATGTAATAATAATATAATCATTAAACAAACCGATAAAGGATGTATGGTGGTCCTTATGGACAGACCAAAATATGTATGCTCTATTTTAACCATACTTAATGATGCTAAGGCATTTAAACGTATTTTGCCTACTGATGAGAAGAAGTATATTAGTTATATTAATATGGTTATTTATGATTTACAGATTAATGGTGACATTGACTTGGATTTATTTCACTTTTTTACTGTACCTTGTCCGGTAATTCCATGTCTATATGGCCTTCCTAAAATTCATAAATCTATGATAGATCCCCCAATGAGACCTATTGTGTCTGGAGGAGGGTGGCTTACTGAGCCAATTTCCATTTACTTACAGAAACAGTTACAACCTCACTTATTGAAATGTGAAAATGTTTTAAAAGATACTGCTGATTTTTTATTGAAACTCCGACTTTGGTCTAATAATCTAAGTAATGGTAAATTGATACAGGGTGAAGTCTTTTTTGTTACTCTAGATATTGTTTCCCTGTTTACTGTAATACCAAATGAATACGGGGTTGAATCCATTAGAGAGTTTCTGACTTCAGAAACATGTCTAATGGCACATAAAGCTGAAAATATTTGCTCCCTTCTGGACTTGGTCCTAACTAATAATATCTTTTTGTTTGATGAACAATTGTATTTACAACTTACTGGTGTGGCTAAGGGTACTTCAGTGGCGAATACCTATGCTAACCTGGTCCTGCATCAATGGGAGAGGACATATGTTTGTAGTGATAGGAATCCCTTCATTAAGTTTGTTAGCTTTTATCAGCGTTTTGTGGATGACTGTTTTATGATATGGAATGGATCCCTATCTCAACTTGATGAATTTTTACAATATTTAAATGGAACAACTGAATTTTTGAAATTTAAGATGGATGTCTCGGATAACATGATTGTATTTTTGGATGTTAGACTAAGACTTGTAGATGGTTCTATTCATACTAGCATTTATAAGAAGGAAGTATATTCTGGTAGATATTTACATTCTACCAGTATGCATGCTCCACATGTGTTTAAATGTGTAGTGATTTCTCAATTCATCAGAGTCAGTAGGTTGAATACTGATGATACTTATTTCAGTATTCAATTGAATGAAATGTTCAATTAATTTTTACTTAGTGGCTACGATGAAAAGTTGTTATCTGACTTGAAAACTAAAGTAATAGCAGATAGAAAAACTACACTAAAACCAATCTTTTTAGATGGAAATATTGAAAGTGGCAATAATGTACAACAAAAGGTAGTGACCAGATATATTACTTCCTTTAACGTTAACACACATTTAGATAGACAAATCATACAGAAAAATTGGACAATTCTGATGGCATCGACGGATGTTAAGAATGTTTTGGATGAAAGACCTTATTTCTCTTATAGAAATATAAAAACGTTAAAACAGAGACTGTGTTATAAAGATTTCCACTCTTTTTCAAGTCCTATTGCTGTTAAACCAGGCACTTATAGGTGCATGAATTGTACTTGTTGTGTGGATATTTTTGGTGTAGGCAGTCACCAGTTTAGACATCCTATAACTGACAAATTATATTGTTTTGATTTATCAGCAACTTGTGTTACAACTTATGTGGTTTATATGGCTACTTGTGCCGTGTCCCTCATTTTATATAGGGAAAACAACTAGAAAATTAAAAGATAGAATTATTGAACATAAGTCAGAAATTAGAAGATCTATTGATACAAATGCATTGTATAAGCATATAGCTGAATGTGGGATGGAACATAGGTTTCAGTTTAGGGTTATTGATACTGTACGTTTGACTCCTATAGGTGGGGACATCAATAACATACTTGAAACTAAAGAGTATGAATGGATGCTTAGGTTGGCTTCAGACCACCCCCCAGGTTTGAATGATGTGGTTACATTAAAACCTGTTCTCATTAGGTTACAACCTACTAAATTGCGCTGAATATTTTATTGACTTTATATATTTTTATATTATTTTATTTTATTCTATTATGTATAAAAAATGTTATTTGAAAATATTTTTTTAAGTTTTTGTCATATGACCATTGGACTGCTGGTCATGTGACTTTGACCTGTATATAAACTAACTGTGGTTTGTAGTTGTATGTTATGCACTGAAGAAGGGTTTTACCTGAAAGCTTTGTCGTTGTGTCATAAAGTGGTTTTCTCAATAAGTTTTTAGTTCTTTAAAATCAAACAGTCAAAGTTGTCTGGACTATAATCCACATGGTAATGGATTACTAGAGAGGTTAAACATAACACTGAAGGTTATTTTAAGAAAATGAAGTGACACTTCAGAAGCACCAAGATCTGTTGTTAGCATTCTTAGTCTTTCTCCTAAGAGGATCCACATTCCTCAACTGTATTTTTCATATAAGGCCTAATACACAACAGACATCCTAAAAGACTGCTGGGCATTACTATGGAAACTTGAGAAAGACAGGACATACCGTTTAAATCTGTAATAGATCATTGTTTTAGTTTGCAGGCTAGATTGACACTGGTTACTCCCATGGCAAAGAACACATGCAGAAAGCCATGGACATGCAGCAGTAAGTTTATAATAATAATGCTGCATTTAGAGACTTTATTGCAGGAAATTTGGAATTAGTATTCATGCTCTTAACAGGGAAAGCCTTTTTTGACTATATGGCAAGGGCCAGTTTAGGTGACTGGAAGAATAAATGTAGTGAACAACAGGTCTGGACAACAAAGAAAGAGAAAAAGAAAGATTGAGCAAATATATCACATTAATGAATCAATTCCATGGAAGGATGTAGAAAGTTCCTGGTTAGCATGCAAGCCAAAGTTCAGAAATGAGAGAACATAGAATCTCCTCCTGATATACAGTAGCATACATCCTTACATAAGTAAAAAAAACAGTAATTAAGATAGTTTTGACTGAGATACAAAAGAGTGCTTTTAGACATTTCAGAGGAACTAACCTGCTAGAATATAATAGAGACAGCACATGGAGTGAATGTTAAACTGAGACCATACAGACTACAAGCATTGCTGAAACAGGGAAAAAGTTGAAATGTTGCTTAAACAAGGAGCAATAGAAATGTCGCAAAATGAAAGAAACATTCCAATAATGCTTGTTCCCAAACATGATGAAAGCACTGGTTTCAATAACAAATTTAAGAAACTAAATGTCATTTCGAAATTTGATAGCTCCTCAACTTGCAGATGAGCTGACATAGAGCCTTGGAAAGGCAAGATACGTAAAAACCCTAAGCTTGACAAAAGGTTACTGGGAGATACCAGTTATATCTTATGCTACAGAATATACATGATGTCTGCAACTTGCAAAGTGCAGTTTCAAGGTACAATTTTACCATTTGTCCTGCCATCTTTCCAAGCCTAATGGCTAAAATCCTGAAACACTACTCTCAGTATAACAACAATAAATCAAGCAGGCGATACTCAGCGTAACATACTACTCAGAATATACCATGGCATACCTGCAAGACATCTGTCCTTCTTTCAGAGGAATGTGATTTTCATTTACCAAATGTACAGGCTGTGATAGAATCCAGAAAACTAGTAGATCTGAATATGAATGCTTATTTAAATTAACTGGGCATGGTGTAAGCAAAGTATATGGGCTAATTTATAGGAAAAGGTGTAATAAATCCACAATTAGGAAAAACATAGCACATACCAAAAACACTGATACCATCCACTAAAAGAACAAGTAAATGTTTCTCTAGGTCTAAATCACTTTAGTGAAATATTGTACCTAATTCTGTAACTATTGCTTGTTCTTTGAAAGCTCTGACAAGATGTGATACTCCTTTTAAGTTGTGTCTTGAGGCATATAAAACTATTAAGGAAATAAAAAGACTACCACATTCTGTACTAGAGTTAGTAACTCTTGATTTTACTAACACATTTACACGTGTCAGAGTTGGGTTTTTGATCAGTTCTTTGCAAATATATTCAGGGTGACCATCACCCTAAGTCTTATATTATTCAAACAAACAAGCAAACAAACAAACAAACGAATAAATAAATATTCCAGAAGATAATATGTAGTCCTGAAGCAGACTTTCTGCTGCTTAAAATACTACCTATGGGGTAAGGTTTTCACTTTGGTAGCTGATCATACCTCTTAACTGTCCACAGAATGTCCAGATTTTTGCCTCATAATTTGGGTATTTTCCTCAAAAAATTGTGGTTTTCTGGCAAATCACTGGGATGATCTGAGTACAGAAATCATTAAATAATGACATACATTTACGTTTCAGACTTCATATCCTGCATAAAATGCATTTAAACACAAGCCCTGTTATTCTATCAGCTAAGTTTATAAGAGGAAATATTTAAAATCTGTCCCTATATTTGGGCCTCTGTCTCCCCCCATTATGTCAGACTTTGCCCAGATTTCTTGGGCTAAGGTTGAAAGGTATGTAGTTGATAATGTCACTTTATAATGGCTGAGTAAACAAATGGATAGAAATCCAAAGTTGTCCTAGTTGTCACTACCCTCCAACCCTCCTGCTACACAGTGACCATAGCATATGGACTATGTAATAGGAATGTGGATAATCATTATGCAATGACAGTAGCAGAAAGTTCTTCTACTTAGAACAGCTAATTGACAAAGGAATATCATCCAATCTAAACTGTTCATTCTCCCCTTATATGCATCACTGATTAGTTCAATCATTGAATATAATGCCCCATTTCAGATGTATTTCTCTAGATATATCAACCAGAACGTACCCAGAGGTTCCTAACTAAGAATATCACTAGCTTGAAAATCTTAAGCAACAATAAAGGACTGTTGGCACTGTTTCTTTAATCAGTATCATATAGATTTCTGAGGGAAGAGCTATTCTTTGCCTTCGGTGCAATTACGGACCTAGTGGTTCATGATGTCTTGCTTTTCCACAGATCATATTGTTCAACAAGTACCAGAAACAGAGATCTACATTTTCATTAGCAAATAAATAAATCACAGTGGTAAGATAGGTTCATTATACTGCACCTTCCCTGACCTATGGAAGGGACTCTCGTGCAAATTTACCAGAAATTTGATATTCATATTCAACAAAGCATAAAAAAGACCCACCAGAAACTTGGACTTCTCTTTCATAATCAAAAATTTCTGTCACCTTCGTCTAAACCCTCCCTTGCTCAGATCTTACTCCTACCCTGTCTTCTTTACGCAGCACCTGCCCTTACTCATGTTCAAACATCTCTTAGCACTAATCTAGAGAAAAATTGCCAGATTTGCTGCTAAGCTTCCTTACAAATCTTACCACGGTCTTGCCCTTAAGTCACTCCAATGGCCAAAATTTTCCAAACAGCTACTTATACCCCCAGCTACATATTGCACACTCTATTCTATATGAACCCTCATCCTGTCCCTCCATCTCCAATTTAGTCTCCTTCTATAACCCCCCTCCTCACCTCTGTACTGGTTGTAAACACCTTCTTCAGTTATACAAACCCAATAAAAACATTGGTAAGACCCTTTACAAATACATTGTAGCCCATGTTTGGAACTCATTCCCTCTCAGCATAAGATGCATTCAGCATAAATACCTGTTTAAGAAAGAACTTAAACTTTTTCTTGAAGACTTGGTCATGCCCTTGTCAACCCCTCACTTGAACTCGTATCCCTCTCTTCTCATTGTCTCTGCTTTTCCCTAGCAACTCTTCTTCCTCCTTGTACTTGCTCTAGCAAACTGTATTCATACTGCACTCAGTGTAATATTCTATAAACCTTTTATTTGGCCTATACTATATACTGTTGCTCTCAAATTTTGGAAATTGTACTTGTTAACTATTATTTTACCTATGCATTGTACTGCTGTGCACACATTTTTGACTTCTACTTTGTTTCTGTGACCCTGCTTTAATATTTTGTAAATATCACAATTACTTGTATTATTTCTGGAGCTTTTCTCCACAGGTCTCCACTGAAAATGGGCCCCTGGATCAGTTGGGCTAACCCGGTTAACATATCTCAATCAATCAATCAATCAATTAATTAATAAATAAATAAATGAAGCAATGTTATATCTTATAATCCTTCAAAGTGAAACCAGAGGTTTGGATGGTGATTCACAAATTCACTCCTGGCTTGAATGGCATAGCCCCTCTTGAAACAGGAGGTATGGTCTAAGGGTGGGTATTGTAAGGCATAAAAGGTCACAAGACTCAGTTGTCGAGAACTTCATATGATTCATATGATATGATATAATTGGTTCTCAAAGTACTTTGCTGCATCACTGTGAGACCAAAACAATGATTTTGTGATGAGGTGGGGCTGTAATATATTTGCCTGAGCAAAATATGGAATGTGCATTAAAAATATGCCAAGTGACTTTTGTATGAGAAATTCACAAAATACTCTACCCAGGAAATACACTGCATTTGCTAGTTGATTACTAATTACTGATTGCATAAAAACACTGTAAATAAAAAAAAAAAAAAAAAATCAGAAACTAAGGAAATGAGTTCTTCAGGCAGAGATTTATCTTGGGCAATGCAGGTTTGGGGTTACGGGGCTTGTTATTCCATTTGAGGACTTTTATGGGTATAATCTAGTGGAGTAGCCTTTGCTGTAGAGTTGAAACTAAAGCCTGGTTGAAGCCTCCAGACATGGATTATTATTTAATCCTGTTTGTTAAAAAGGATGGACTAGTGCCTTGTAAGACTTATGATAACTCAGTCAATCTATCTATCTATCTATCTATCTATCTATCTATCTATCTATCTATCTATCTATCTATCTATCTATCTATCTATGTTTGTCTGTATATGTGTGTGTGTCAGTCTATATAGATGCTTGAGTGTGCGTATATGTATAGATGTAGTATTTTAAATCGAGCGGTGACAATTACCATCCAGAACATCAATGCATTGATATTGAAAACAATGCTACTGATACATGCTCCAGGGATTAACCACAGAGCCTGCAAAATGAACAATTTTTCTGTAGGGAGGCGGTAAGCCTTCCTTCACCCAAAGCACCCCTGCTACTTTCATATATATATATATATATATATATATATATATATATATATATATATATATATACTATCCCTGAGATGATTACAGTCCCTCAGAAAATGGCATGTTCCCTTATTCAAGGATTGCTGATCTCATACACCATGAGATTCTGTTGAGCAAAGTGTGTCCAACTAACAGATGCTGATGCTTGAACATTTTGCTCCAAAGTACCAAAACTATCTCTCTCTGTCTATATGTATGTATGTATATATATATATATATATATATATATATATATATATATATATATATATATATATATATATATATAGATATATATATAGTATCCGCGGTGGTAGCATTGTCGCCTCACAGCAAGACATTGTCCCGTTCGATTCTCAGCTAGAGTGTCTACTGTGGAGACATGCGTGAATGGGCATACCTTCATTGTGTTTATATAATTTACACACACACACACACACACACACACACACACACACACACACACACACACACACACACACACACACACACACACACACACACACACACACACACACACAGACACACACACAAACACACATATATAGCTTGATCTATATTAAGATATCTATTTCTGTCACTCTAGCTAGGTATACAGATAGAATTTGAAAGAGTGGAAATTTGGAGTTTGAAGATCTGGAAGACAGCGGATTGGCTTACCAGTGGCATCACAGAGATTTAGAAGATATGTCATGTAGGCTTCAATGTGGAAATTAAGCAAATCTACTAATATAGAAACAGAGATGACACTGGAAGGAGGAATCAAGAGAGTTGTGGGATTACAGCATGACACATGCAGGGTATTATCCACAGAAGCTACACACTTAGGAGTCTGAAATCCAGTAAAGGACCTGTTTAGGAAAATCATACAGCTAGGGGCCTAGTACTGACATAAAGGGTCTTTCCAAACATAGAGAGGGCAGATGACCTAAAGGAAGATAACCTGATGCAAAGCCATATTCCAAGTCACAGAGGGCCTGTACATTTATTTTTAATGGGAATGATTTTACTGTGCATTACATTGCTGTTATTTGTTACAGAATTATTATTTATTTAAGAGGATTCTGAACAGTGACCAAAATCATATCTTTATCTGACGTGTATTTCAGTAAATGTATAATTTAACTTTTAAATGCTGCCTTTGTATGTATGGGAAAAATCATAGTTTGGCATTGACACGCACGCACACACACACACATATATATATATATATATATATACACACACATATATATATATATATACATATATATATATATATATATATATATATATATATATATATATATGCATGTATATATACATATGCATACACATATACACACACACCAACGCATATACATTTCAAAACAAATATGCAGAAATACAGCACCTTATTTCAGTAGATACTCTGCTCTATGTGTGTGTGTGTGTGTGTGTGTGTGTGTGTGTGTGTGTGTGTGTGTGTGTGTGTGTGTGTGTGTGTGTGTGTGTGTGTGTGTGTGTGTGTGTGTGTGTGTGTGTGTGTGTCTGTGTGTGTGTGTGTGTGTGTGTGTGCGTGTGTGTGTGTGTGCATGTGTATCTGTGTTTGAATATATCCTGAAACTCCTATTTAGCCGCCCCCTTCAAAAATTTGAGACTTGTGCTGTACAGACTTCTCCTTATTGTAACATATGCTTTAACATGGTTTTGCAAACTAATCTTATCTACAAAGTGTGATATGACTGCTATGAAATGTTCAAAAGCAGAGTAAGACACCACTGATCATAAATTTGATTTCATTTTTTAAGCATGCTTCCAGTGAGTATATAAAGACAATGACATAGGACAGAAAAAAAATTATTTAGGTTGCCAAAAAAGGTGGATTTAATGAGGGATTTATTTTGCTATTCTGTTTCCATACACAATCGACCACAAAGCTATATTTATTCATCAGCTACAATTTCACTTTTTCATTGTCATGCTGTAAAATTCATAGCTTTATATTTTTTTCATTTCAATTTCACAGCTGTTGCAAAGGTTGTGTTATTCTTTTTTAGCAATTAATTTTTGTTGTGGTTAGGCGATATGTTACATATTGTTACATTAATCAGCTTAACCACATAGAATCAATTCAGTCCACTACAGCTTAAAAATATGTTTACACTTCTACCTCATTACTGTAAATGACTTTCAGCTTCTCATTCAATATTTTATTTCATTCACTTTTGTTTACCACATTTAATGTAAAAATGTTTTGTCAAAACTGTCTGAAAGGATACTGCATTGTATTGGACATGGACACTTTTCAAGACACATTCTTTATAGAAATTTACTTAACTGACAGGGAGAGAGAAAAAAACATTTAGAAAAAATGAAGCTGATGTAAGGAAACCACACTGGGTATAGATTTTCCTTTGCAGAGTTTGCCATTAATCCTATACACAAATATATTATTTTCATATGTCAATGAATGTACAAGACAGCATTCCCTCCCAATATTACTTCTTGCATGGAAATCTTTCACACAGTTTAAATATGTTTGCAATTTTCTCATGCTAAAATTGAACAGTTGACTTTCTTGTGATTGTCATTAGCCTGTTAATGCAGCACCTTTTTTCTGAGTGTAATGCTGTTCATCTCAATGTGAGAATAAAGTCTTTTCTGTCCAAATTACAACCAGACATAGAAAGTTACAAAATCCAAAACCAACAATCAGTTCATTGAAAAGTTAAAGCAGTGTGCTGTACAGAAATAGCATATAGGAAATGTACAAAGTATCACCCCCTTATACTCAGTGTACATTCTTTTTTTTTTTTCATGTACTAGTGTTAGCAATTTGAGAAAATTCTAACTAAAACATCATGATGTATCAGGCAGCTTTGATGATTATAGATAAGCAGCCACATTAGGCAAGTAGTGTTCATAGGTAAGTAATAGGCTAGCTGTCCTTGTGGCCCATTGTAAGCCTAGCCAATTTTTCCTTTAAAGGTGAGAATCAAACACTGCACCTTGTGTCTGTGAGGTAAACAACTTGACCATTATACCAGCCTTCAACCCTGCAATCATTTAACAGCTGATTTTGTTGCAAAATTCATTTAAATGTATAACATTAGCAATTTTCAGTTAATGGACCTCCGAGTAAAGATCTCTCCTTTTTAATAGTAGACTGCAATAGCTTTACATCTAAGGATGTGTCACAGATATTTGAAAGGAATATTTTAGTTGCAACAGGACACATGTTAGTGGCATTTGGAAGCTGTCAAAAAGGCACACCTGCATTGTAAGTAACTATTTGGGCAAAATAAAAATATAAATATTAGGCATGATTGCTAAAGTTTCTAGAATCACTAACTGAATGACTTCTATCCATCCATCCAAATAATAGCCACATACTAAAACCAAAAAAAAAAAAAAGAGCTCACGAGGTCACTGGAATGAGAAAATTTAATTAAGTGCTTTCATTACTAATATATAGAGATTTCATCAGAAATAAATTCAAGCAGTTAACCCAGCTTTTAAAAAGTGTGTCTTCCCATCACATGCTCTAAACCACCAGTCACTGTACTCTCCCATTTAATACATTTTAAAAACTTAAAGAGACATTTTTCACACTAAAATATATTAAAATTTATTAATGATGTGGATTAAAGCCTAAGTAACATTCCTATTCTTTAACTATTAATTTATAAAAAAACAAAAGACTTTAGTTTAAGAACACAATTTATAGATACCATACCATTCAATGATGCAGAAAAATGTCTGCACGTACGGCTGGTGCAGGACCAAATCAAACCAAATTCCAGTACACAAATGGCCAACACCAAGAGGTAATAAGCACAACAGACCAAAAATAATGAGATTATTCATTAGTTCCAGACTGGTTTCGGCAAACCTGCCTTCCTCAATGGGATATGTGATTATAGTTCTCTGTTTTCAACACAATTCCTAATATTCTAGGTGCAATTCCTCCATAGCACCCCTCGCCTTGGATTCATGACCATTTTTTCTATTACAAAAAACAAAAGAAATGTGATCAGGGTGTTCAATCATATGTTTAGTTAGAGCATTATTAACACTGCATTTTGTGACTGCATATACATGCTCATAAATGCTATACTTAAATGATCTCAAAGTTTTCCCGATACAAAAATATGGACATATCTGGCACATGACAGCATATACAATTCCCTTTTGTTCTACAATTGAATCTCCCTTTGGGTTGCATAGTTATGTTTCTAAAATGAACACATTCACCTTCCAAAATGTATTTACAATAGTGGCAATAACCACACTTAAATGTATCAGATCTAGTATCCTTCTATGTGGCACACCTCATCACTAATGACTTTTCATCCAGAAAAAAGGAGGTCATTGTCCCTCTGTACTCATCCCTCATTAGACCCATTGTAGAGTACTATGCCCCATGTGGTATGTACCTCACAAGACATCTGCAACAGTTGGAAAGGCCACAGAAATACCTCACTAAAAGAATCACAGGCCTAAAGAAGATGCCCTATGCTGACCATCTAAAAAAACTCCAGCTATACTCTGTGGCTTATTGTCTACTTAGAGATTATCTCTGCTTAACATACAAGGCCATGTCAAACCCTGAGCTGTTGGACACGCTCCACTTAAAGAAATCCCAATCCATCAGAGCCGCACTCTCCAGGGATTTAAATCTTGTCATCATAATGAACAAAACATGCTGGAGGGATAGGTTCCTGACCCAGAGACTCCCCATACTCTGCAATAGACTGCCCATACATGTCAAGCAGAGCGTCTCTTTGGCCCTCTTCAAAAGGAACCTTGACAATTGGATGGGAGATAGGAAATTCACCTCGGGGATCACGTCAGTCATCCTGCTAGACAGAGGTCCAGGGAAGTAAATATTGTGGGAAGAAATATCCAGGAAATTGCTATGGCTAGGCTTGTATAGGCCCTAGGGCCAATAGCCTAGTACCAACCTATGAACCTATGAACCTATGACCAATAAAGTTGCAAAGTTTGCCACAAACTCTAAATATCGCACACCACTGTAAACCACTCCAAGAATTTAACTGGCTTGTACTCCCCAGTCAACTTGCCTTTATTCAGCTATCCACCTTTCACAACTTTATTTTCAAGCCTACTGCCTGCCCTGCACTAGCTAATCTAGTCACACTGTACACACCAAATCGATCCCTATGATCCGAAGACAAAAATCTCTTAGCTATCTCAAAACCCACAAGAAAACCTGGTCACTCTCTGTATTCCTATTCTTTCTCTATACTTTGGAATTCACTACCTCTAGCTACCAGGTCTATGCCTGGCCGAACCCATTTCAAATCCTCTTTTTAAAAAATCTCAAAAATACATGGCACTGCTCCTGCATAAAGCCTGCCTAATGCTCAGGTCTTCCTCTTCTGTCACATTTCAGTCCCTCACAGACTGCAAGATTCTAAGGCTCTTCTAACTCCTTCTCTGCTTCTATACCATATCCTTAAGCTAGTGCTCCGGCTTTATTGCTTCTATTCTTCTTAACTCTCTCTCACAATCTATCTGCATCACTAACCTTCTGGCTGCTATTTTCCTAACTGAAACTAACATTCTATTTTGCATGTACTGTAACAGTCAATGTCGCACACTGCGCTACCTACATAGTATTTTTTGGACACTGTCTACATCATGTATAGTGAGCGTGACTATTATTGTCTGTAATGTTTTAACTGTATAGAATTGTCTAGATGTGTACTGATATATTGCAACATCTTGTAGCAGTTTGTTCTTTCAACTTATTTTTTGTATAGCATTTCTAATGTAATTTTTATTGTATTGCATTATGCTGTATTTGTATTTTACTGTGTTTGGGGCTTTGCTCCCTGGGCCTCTGCTGAAAACAGGTAAATGTCAAATCAATAAATAAATATATACATACATTATATATGCATATGTATATATATATATATATATATATATATATATATATATATATATATATATATATATATATATATATATATATATATATATATATATATATATATATATATATATATATATATATATATGTATATATATATATATATATATAGCCAGATAACATCACAGGCAAATAAAGGTTTGCTGAAGCTAAAGGTTAACTACAGATTTATTCAATGACTGTGATATTGCCCATTTCAATGGATGTCATCACCTTGTGTATTACCTTCATGTATCTGCTAAGAATTGGTTGCACACTGATGATGCCATGTGGCGAAACCGGTCTGTGAAACAGACTGTCTGCCATTAAAGCTGAGTATGCACCACTGCTTTTCTTTTGGTTGATATATATATATATATATATATATATATATATATATATATATATATATATATGTTTTTGCCACCTGTTCTGCACAGTAAGAGAAAGAAACACACAAGCACAGACGACAGTCATTCCTGTATTTAAATTCCCTACCTATGTACATAAACAACCTATACACATCTGTATAATATGCACACACCACAATAGAAATCTGAGTGCATGTGAGCCACATCAGCTGTGTCATGCAAAGGAGATGTGTGCAAAAATGACTTCTACAGCTATGTAGAATTCTAAACATAGTCAATACTACAAGGAATAATACACTCTGGTATCCATTTACATGCACACATACAATCAGGGAGTCTTCCTGCTGTATCTGAACTCCCTACTTATTGCCTGACACAATCTACATGCAAGTTTACCATATGCATGCTCTGCATGAGAGGTCTGACTTTTGTGATGTGAGAGTGCATTACTAACATGACAACCTCAACAGTATGTTGCAGACAGTATGTGTTTGTGAATAGACTGTAAAGTTGATGTGGGATTGATTTCACCATGTAAATGTTTCTTATGAGTTGGAGTCAAATGAGCACCCTTGCTGAAATATTCTTTTAGTGATGGAGTGGACCCACCATCACACATAGAAGTTGATTGGTGTGAAATGAAAACCTCCTACCTATCTACTTGTGCAACCTAACCAGCACAGTACTTAAAGCAAGCACCACCACAGAAGTATGACATATACAGTATGATAGTTCATTTTACAGAGGATGGTATCAGTGTTGTGTTGCTGAGACAATAATGTTGGGAAAATGGTTTGACACTGATAAGGACGCATCTTGCAGTGTAAAATTAATGCCAGGCTACTATTTTAATAAGACCAACAATAGTTATTATATTTACACAACTTAAAATACAGGCACACACACATTGACTGTCATGAGATTACAACCCCCTACCTATCTAGCTATATAATCTAAAGGATGCAGTACATAATACGAGTGTCACTGCAGAAATCCGACCTTGCAGTTTGACAGTGCAGTGTAGATAGGATTATTGTCTCCTTCTGTGTCAGACACTATATTTTGATATTGAAGGTTTTGTGCACATCCATATTTGTTGAGTAGTGTATCATCTATAAGTGTTAATGCTGAAGTGTTAGTACTGCAGGGCAAAGCCAACTGTCCAGAATGATGTGGTCAATTAACCACACAGTTCACTGCACTTCACATGAGTACATTACACTGTTTCCATGTAATGAAGTAATATCATCCACTAGCAATACTTATTTTTGTTTCAAATAATTTCTGAAAGTGCAGTGATAAAAACGTATTTGCACAAATGTTGGCAAAGTGCTATCCCATGAGTAATGATACTTTGATCTATTGAAATGGGACCATGAAATACTTGTGTTCATTGTGGTTCAGTGGTGCTTCACATGTTTTATTATATCTTTCCATGTTAGCTCCATAGCTCATTTCAAAAATGAAATGTTCTGCTTGCATCCCTGTTTGCTTGACAGCATGCTATGAGTGATCTGCTGAAGGAAACGGTGAGACACTACATTTGATGTGCCTTTCACAGTGTGAGCTTAGCAGTGATGTGGCTGTCAGCACTCTGAGCAGTATTTAGTGGAGAAAATCCACCTGTTAAGCTAACATTTTTCCATGGTACAAGGTATAAACTTTTAAGTTTAAAGGAAAAACACAGATTAAGCAGGGTTTGACTCCAGTATGTAGATGTTTTTATGAGTGTCTGAATGTTGTGATTATAATAAGTTTTTATCATGAGTTTAAAAATACCTAGGAATGACTATTATACATATTTTTCCTTGCAAAATTGTATATGCAATAGCTACTGAAATAATTATTTATGCCTACTACACATAGACATGCTTTAAAGGAAATCCCAAGTTAGCTGGGTGTACAGTAAGGTGTAAGGTAAACACTCATCACATTATGCAATAACGAGTGCCATTTTCCATGACATACTGCAGTTGTACATTGCTAGACACTGTGCAAATGCTGAGCACTACAACTGATAAAACAGAAGGGGTTCAAAGAAATACAAAGGCAGTTCATTCACAGGAAATACTCTTATGAAAACTGGCAGTGTGAGTTGCACCTAATGCTGGAAACAATCCATTTTCAAGAAGAAAAAATGAGTCTACAAACTTGACCATTATCTGTAGATCCCACCAAGGAAATCCTACTTCACACATGTCAAAGTCACACCTTTGAAGGGACAGTTATACCCTATGTAGCCAATGGAAGATGTAGCGTTTATTCTTCAGCAAAGCAATGGCAGACAAACAGTGTCACAACATTACATTTATGTCCATCAGCCAAATGGATAGAAAACACTATAAAGGGGTGAGGAAGACGGAGTGAAGATAGGCACAGATATAGAGGCACATATGGAAGGGTGCTGTTATGGGTCCTTTATGTACATCTTTAAGGTGTATCCTCAGTATTAATCAGTCAGGGTCTGTATCAGTAACTGATGGCTATCGTGGTGAAGAAGCTGTAGGAGAGGCAAAAACTGAAGCTAACATTGGTAGAGCAAGGATGATTTAATAATTTGTCCTTATGTGTTTGGATGTGCTTGCAAATGCTTTGTGATAAAAATTAAGATAAATTTCATTAAACATATCACAGAAGTATAATTTCACAGTAAGAAATAATGTGACATACATCTGGACTTGAATCCTTGATGCTACAGTCAAAAGGCAATCTTCAAAAAATTGATTTATATCAACACTCCACAGTAGAACCTGCACATTGTTACATCCAGGAGTCAAAGACTTGTTTGAGTAACTGCTGCAAAGTATTGCCTTTAGTCTGCATTCTGATAGCACAGCATCTGTAAGCACCTTTGCACGAGGAAAACTGAAGTACTGTGGGTGATGGCAATAACTGACCATTGACCAGGTTTTACCATAGCACATGAACAGCCATTCACTGTCACTCAGCATTTGTGCATGAGGCCAAACTCTGTGCAAAGGCTAAGGACAAAAAGGGAAGGCTTTCTTATGGGCCCTTTCTAGCCATGATCATTGTGTGTGATTCTGTTTTTTAACCACTTTAAATGTGTGAAAATTTGGTTGAACGGAAAGTGGTGAAATGAAGAGTCAGGCAAGCAGAGGGGAGGAGACAAGGGAAAATAATACAGAATTGGCTGATTTTGGACTTTCACTGCACCAAAGGTAGATGACAGTGACAGAATAATATTGTACAGCCAATGGTACCAAATCAAGTGTGTCAAGAAGACACACAAGTGAAGTGGAGAGCCATGCATGGGTTGTTATTTGTTTTTTTTTTTTTTGTGGGACAAGTGCCCAGATTTTTTTACTTTTTTTCCTTCAAAGAGAGTGGAATAATGGGGAAAGCACTTAGGAAAATGAGGGTCAGGTAGGATGTTTTGTTCAGGAAGCAGGTGCAGACATACAGAGCAATCTAGACAGGCAAGGGTGGTGATGGACAGAAAAGTCCGGGGGGTTACCGTGATTGAGGGTAGGTAGGGGGCATTGAATGCATATGAACATCACGCCTGAAAACAGTGAGAATCTAGTCCTCACCCTCAGAATTGTCATCACTGTTTCCTGTCTCAGTTCTTTGTGTCAGTGCTTGATATGGCATCATCTTTGCAATGTGATGAAGCACCTTTTCAACACAGCCAATTCAGGCACTGAGGTCCATTTTCATAGTACCCTCCACCAGACCTTTCAGCTCTTGGTGATTGACAAAATCACTGCATTCACTAATACTATACTGGAGGGTACCAGTGCACCAGCTGCTAGGACAGAACTACCTGATATGGATATCCAAACACAACAGGAGAAGACCATCACAAAATCAATGTGGAACATACACAAAGTTTATTCTAAACATAGAAATGAACCTGATATGGATGGGAGAGGTAGGGCATGGGTTGTGGAGGCAGTGCTGACAGCATGGGACTTTGAAGTGCTGGGTGTTGGTGCTACAACCTATGGAGGTATGGAGGGCCAATCCACAGTGGTTGGTCTACCTCTCTGTGCTGCATATCAGGTTTTATAAGAAATAAATGTATGACAACAGACATATAAAATACTCCCTCCACTATAACCAAAAGAGAAAGAGAGAAAGGGTTGGGTAAGACAAAAAAGAGAGAGAGAGACAATTAGATCAGTGATATATCACATGACTACAACATTTCAGACAATGTATGAGTATGAATATCCACTCTATACACATTTGCCACATTCAGGTATAATGGAAGGTCTTACTCTGTTGTACCATTTATTGACTGTACTGTTATGATATCATACATGTCACTATTTATTACAGTATTTCCATATTGCATATAACTATAATATTTACAGGGCCTACATTAAGACCCAGTGCATGCATACCTCATTTTTCTCTGAGGCTAGTTAACATTTTTTGGTGTGCGCATGGTACACTGCAATGTCGGTGTGCACATGGTTCGCTGCTATGCCTTCTGTAGCTAAACAAAACAGAAGAAGACAAGAAGAGACATGAAAGCATATTGAATAACAGTCCTGCCTGGGTACTGTATTTTATATCATTCAATACAGATGGTCAGTTCACTTACACAACTATGGATGTCAGCAGTCCTAAACCAATTCTATATTTATATTTATATATATATATATATATATATATATATATATATATATATATATATATATATATATATATATATATATATATATTTATATATATATATATATATATATATATATATATATATATATATAGTAGCCTCATTGACTTGGCTTGTTATCCTTAGTGTTTTGGAGGTTAATGGCACATAATGTTCTAGAGTTACACACTGTAAAATGTTAGTAGACCAATGTGGAAATCAAACCTAAGTAATAAATAATGCATACATTCCAGTCAATGTGATTATTTGGCAGTGCTACAGAAGAACTCCCTTTCAGCTGTGTTTATTACAGAAAAACTGCATTCTGTATGGATGGTGACATACTGAAGATAGACCTGTATGAGTGTAACTTTAAGAAGTCCTGTGAAATGCATTTATGAAAGAGGCATTATTACTATTTGTAAATGTATATCAAATGGATAGACGTTCATAAGCTGATTAATACAGGTTGGGGTATGATACATATGTAGTCACATACTATCCTAATCACAGATTTGGCCTATGTGATTAGTGAAGATGATTTCAACTTAAGTATTCTGCCCATCATAAATATGCAAGTTCATTTTTAATACATTATTAAACAATTCATAGGTTCATAGGTTCATGCCTAGCCAGAGTGTATTTGGCTTCCGCCTCCCTATTAGATTAGCCTACTGTGCCTCTGTAAAGTAGGTCACAGAAGGTACCCTTTTAAGATTAGTTTACTGTGCCTCTGTCTAGCAGGGACACAGGAGAGATCCCAGGGGTGAATTTGCGATTTCCCATCCACGCGTCCAAATTTTGCTTGAAGAGGGTCAGTGAGGGGCTATGTCTAACATGAATTGGTATTCTATTCCAGAGTGAGGGGAGCCTTTGGGAAATGAATCTGTCCCTCCAGCATGTCCTATTTATTTTTGTGCTGAGGTTTAGGTCCCTGGAGCGTGTAGCTCTAAGGGACTTGGATTTTTTGAGGTGGAGCATGTCCATTAATTCTGGGTTTGACATGGCTTTGCACGTCAGGCATAGATTGCCTCTGAGTAGGCGGTAAGCAACTGAGTAGAGCTGGAGTTTCTTTAGTCGAGCTGCATAGGACATCTGTTTGCAGCCCATGATCCTCTTGGTGAGGTACTTTTGGGGTCTCTCCAGTTGCTGCAGGTGTCGGGTAAGGTACATCCCAAAAGGGGCATTGTATTCAATTATGTGCCTGATAAGTGACGAGTAGAGAGGCACAATGGCCTCCCTTGATCTAGATGCAAACCCTTTTGTGATAAGGTGGACTATATAGAAGGTCTTTCTAACCACTTTGGCAACGTGATTATCAAAGGAGAGATTACTATTTACGTTGGTCCCCAAATCTCTAATTACTTCTTCTGTACTTAATGGATTACCACCTATGTGGTAATTTGTGGGCACCTTGTTTTTCCCAAAGGGGATGACTATGCACTTTTTAGCATTTAGCTTGAGGCCGTGGCTCTGGCACCAAGCATCCATCTCTGTGAGACCCTTTTGGATGATGCTTGTGTCAGCTGGAGATTCGATTATGGCCCCCAGTTTGCAATTACACACCCATTCAGTGATGTTTCATATGTAAATCATTTATGAGATATGTTACTTAGAAAAATGTATCTATCAATGCATTAATGAGATACTTTTGCAATAAACAGAGCTATGATTGCCACTTGTAGGTAGTGTTACCTTCCTAATCAAAGCATTGTAAGAAATTATATTCTGAAACCCTATTTAAAAAAATTATCTGGATTTGAATCCTAATTACCTGTTTGATATTTCTAAAGACACCACATGTATACCTTTTGCCACAGAGAAAGCTAGGTTAACCACTGGATTTTCTCCAGTAAGTGCTGTCCAGTATGCTGACAGCCACAAATCACCACTAATTCTATTTACATTACAGAAATCTGTCCAAATCACAATTTTCACTTTTTCCATAAGCAGGTAAGCTTGATTGTGCAATATTCAGCAGCAGATACACAAGGCAAAAACAGTAAGAAAAAGCATATAAAGTTACAATAACAATGATTCCAACACCTTTAGTAATAATTTCCCCAGTTCCTTCTCAATTTATGGATTTTAACCCCAAGAAAAACAGTGTTAAAGGGCCAAAGTTGCTGCATTTACAGCTTCTGCCACAGAAACAGTTATACAAAATGAGCACATCACTCATTCACTAGCAGTACCATAAAGTAGCACCAAACATGTTTGCGCT
>NC_056736.1:24598451-24615951 GCF_019279795.1 Protopterus annectens | reverse complement strand
ACACTAGATGCAGGGGAATTATAGTTTATGTCTGTTCAATTGACATTCACATCACCTTGTAGTATTACCTCTTGTAGAATTGTTAAAAATATAAAATGTAGGACATCTGTCTTGTCACCAACAGGGATGTAAAAAATAGTAAGACATATTTGTTTATAATTGTTTAATTTCAGAAAAATTATAAGAACCTCTGCTGAACTGAATTTTCATATAGCTTTGTTGTAAGGAGAAATGTGGTACTTGCTGGAACTATTAAAGAGATACCACTATCTTTCCTTTTGATATAGTCATTACGGATGACATTATAGCTGGGAGGTGTAACTTCTGAGTTTGTTATGCTGAATTTATGCAAAGTTTCAGTTACAGTGAGCAAATCATCCTTATATTGGGTAATCCAGGCATGTAGTTCAGCAGTTTTATTTCTTATGTGTCTCACAATTGTAGCAGCACAAGTTAGATTACTGGGGTTGGAGGTTGAACATTGCATGGATAGCACAGTGAGTACAAGAGAGTTGTCTTGATGTTCATTGTGATAGGTGGGGCCAGGATTAGTTGAAATTCTCCTCCCAGAGGGATTTCAGTATACTGGGAATTATTGCTACTTGATTTTTTGAGAATATTTTTCCACCTAATTTTGTTTTGGTCTGAGTAGAAATTAGTTAATCAGTCTATATTTGGAGTAAAGGTGAATTTCATTATTAAGTAGGTTTGGTGCTATGTACAGAGAGTGTAGGGAGGAAGTATGAATATGTGGTTGGAACAGAGCTGGAGATATGTTGAGAGCTATCATCAGGTCATGGTGAGATAACAGATTGCCCAGTTGCAGAAGAAGAATAGAGGATAAGGTGAGTAGTACCATGATTAAGTAAAGGGATCTATATGTTATAGTTGGCAGGGAGTGGGAAAGTAGGGATCAGGAAGGAGGAAGAAGTAGCTTGGAGGAGGAAAATTTAGTGGTGGCAGAGTCTGAAAGCTGATAGAGAGTAGGTAGAAAAGAATAATTTTCTATGAAATAAGAGAACTAGGTTGTCCTAATATCCTCTCTGGAATTTAAGGAATAGGGAGTTTAAAAAGGCTCCAGTTTTAGAATGTAGGTAAGAATAGGAAGAGGTGAGGGATTATTTTAGAAAAGTAGAAGATACAGTGTGGAATGGATATGTGCTATTAGGGAGATGTGTGACTATGAATGTATAAAGAGCAAAGCAATATGAGAGGGAGAAAGATAATTGGGAATGTTGCTAAAAGATTAAATGGAAGTTGAGAATTAGGTAGAAAGAAACAGGAGTGTTTGTATGATAGTAGTAAGGTTGTTTGGGAGGGTTGCAGAACAAAGTTAGAAGTGTAATGTGTGTGTAGCAAGTGTAATAGCAAGAGGGGGTGTATGGGGATTTGGGGTAGGGTAGCAGACTTCTACCCTCAGATCAAAGTTTAATAGAGAGTAATCAGTTTATAGCTAATGCAAAGCGATTAACTGAGAAGCACCAAGTAGAACACATTTTCTTTAATTTCTTGAATGAAGAAACCTGTTAGCCAAGAACACTAAGTAAGTGGCTCAAGAGGAAGGAAAGTGGCCAACTTAGTAAGTGGTCATTAGAGTGCAAGGGCAAGTCTGTAGGGGGTGGGGTGTTAAAAACTAATTTCCAGCATAGGTAGGCACTTATTTGAGTAGATAAAGTTAATACACAGCAGGGTTCTTCAAGTTAAATTTGCTTATATTGTACAAAGACAACATTCTTAGTGAACAAGTTTGTGAGTTGGTCCCTATGGCAGAGCTACAGCACTATCTGGTTCACATATAGTGACCAGATGGTCACAGAGGAAAGAAAAAGAGAAACACTACTAAACTATCATATTATATTGATCCAATAAAGTTAATACTTATTATCAAAAGAGAGGGACTAAGGACCACAGTGAGTCAGAACAAGAAAATATGGAGAACATATTAGAATAGAGAGATGGTAAAAAGGTTTATAAATGTAAACTGAAAGTAGGTCAGTAATATATACTCTGAAAGAGAACAATAGTGATGCAGTATATACAGAGATGTTTGTAGAAAAAGTTATAATTACATACAGCTTATATAATCTGAATTATATTCATTGTTCTACACAGTTTTAGAACAAATAGAAATGTAATACAATATGGCACATATCTGCACTGTGTGGAAGGTTGGTGATGGAGTGAAAGAGGTAAGGGGATATTTAGCAATCCATTTTAGAAGAGTGATCCTTCCACTCTCATGTCAAATTATAATAGAGTAATCAGCTTATAACCAATGCAAGGCAATTAACAGACAGGAACAAATTAGAAGACGTTTTCTTTCATTTCCGGAATGCAGAAACCTGTTCGCAGTTGGGATATACAATGTGATATATTGGTCAAGAGAAAGGAAAATGGCCAAAATAGTAAGTCTAAGTCACAATGACAAGAATTTAAACACAATGGAATTGAAACATTTCACTGCTGGTCTATCCAGTGACAGGAATGATACCACATGCTTCACTTCAGAACAGGAAATAGGTGCTTCAGTAGACCGAGGAGGGAGATAAATGAATCATAGAAACATAGGGAGTGCCTTTGAAGCTTTTCATCTGCTCAGTCAAACATCTAAACATCTTAGAAGCACTGTTTGGTGCCTTTATTTTTTGAATGCTTATTTTAAAAAAAGCATCTAGTGGACTGCATGTCTATCCTGAACAGGTTATTGGTCTGTTTGACTTAATGTTTATGCACAAATAACATTCAATTCATAAAAAAACTGCCTCCAAACTCCTTTTGCAAGTTTTGGTGAGTTATTATTTCAAACAATGAAAAGACTGTAATGTTTCTGTCAGTGACTATTTAACTAAACTACAGAATGTTCTGCCATGCTAATTTTAGTAATTTAAAGGGGAAATACCTTCGCAAAATGTGTTTGCATGAAACAGAACTTGAAACACATGAAATGAAAAATTTAAAAGAGGCAATTTTAATTATTATGAGTGTTTTAGGAAAAAAATCCAATTTGTCAGTCCATTTTCTGACTTAATTTATTAAAGTAATTTTTTATTAAAGTAACTTTAATTTATTAAAGTAACTGTTTTAGGCAAGATTCAAATGACAAATTCACCACTGTAACAGGAACAGGCAAGCAAAAACTGAGGGTAATGGTACTCAATGGTAGAAGTCTAAATCTCAAAATGCACTCACTCGAGGTACTCCTTCAAATGGAGAACATCGATATCTGTGCAGTTACTGAGACCTGGTTCAAGGCTCCAGAGAGCCCCCATGCACTACCAGGCTATAACTCATACCACACGTTTCAGCCATGTAACCTGAACCGAAACAGCAAAGGCGGAGGTGTGTCGATATTCATTAAGGATATCCACACCTACAGGTTAGTTGCTTAGCATAATGCATCCGAGATTATCTAAGTGCAACTAACTCTGGGCAAAACTGCAATCCAAATTGTAACTTGCTACAGATCCCTCACCATACCCCAGGATTCCCACTCCTCTTTTCTTGATGTACTGGAAAATATTAGGGTTCAACAAAACACCCTAATAATGGACGACTTCAACTACCCCACCATTAAATGAGAAAACTACTTGTGTACCAACTCCTTAGCTCAACACATTCTGGAATTCATAAACTCCAATGCCCTGGATCAACTTATCCACACCCCCACCAGAGGCAACAATATCCTAGATCTAGTCATTACCAACATGAGTGACCAGTGTTCCACACCTGAAGTCAACTTCTCGTTAGTCCGATCCGACCATAAGCTTATCACCCTTGATATCCACATCCCGCCCCCACCCCCCATTAAGGAAACTACGGTAAAAAAATTCTCCAAAGCCAAATTCATGTTTCTTAAGACAGAAGTGGTGAACTTCATGACACCTATGCAGATGGACACTAGAGTTACAACTGCTGAATCCTACACAAATGCACTCTATAAGCACTTACACGAGTGCATGGATTGGGCTATCCCAAACAAAACCAAGACACTAACCTCCAAAAAAAGGAAACCAATCTGGTGATCCACTGGCATAGAAGGAAGAAACTGTTGCAAAAGAGAGTAAAATCCCATGAGTGGAGGAGGTCTCTGGTCAGCCTCAGTAAGAAGCTGAGATCCCTTATAAGATCCTCCAAAGCTAGCTATGAAAACAAAATCACCACTAATTCTAAGGACAACCACAAAGCACTCTATAGCTATGTCAAGAATCTCGATGGCAACACCCAGATCTGCTCTGAGTTACAGCACAATGGCATGAAAATTACAGAACCACATGATATTGCCAACATCCTGGCAGATAGGTTCAGTACTAACTTTACCCCCCTCACCCCCAAAGGGCCCATATCTATACAGGAAGAATGCAGAGTCCCTGTAATCACAACTATACAGGTAAAAGCTGCACTCTCTAAAGCCAAAAACATAGCATCCATGGGACTGGACAACATCCCAGGCTGCATTTTACATGAACTTCAGAATGAACTGGCTCCCCACCTAAGCACCATGTTCAATAATAGCCTCGCATCAGGCTTTGTGCCCAGTGAATGGTGCACAGCAACAGTTATCCTACTCCACAAAGGGGGGAGCCACCACTGATCCCGAGAACTATCACCCTATTAGCTTGCTGAGCCTGGTCTGCAAGGCCATGGAACGTATCATCATGGAGCTCATAAACAAAGACATTGGTAACCTCCACACTCTGGGTCCCACCCAGTTCGGCTTTGTGAAAGGCAGATCATGCCTCCTGAACCTGATCAACTTCTTTGAGACAGTCACCAAAGCCATAGATGAGGGTAAGGTGGTTTGCACAGCCTATCTTGATCTTGTCAAGGCTTTCAACACCATCCCCCATTCTGGAATTATAGCTAAACTCACTAAACTAGGTATAAATCCCTACGTCACAAGATGGATTGCCAACTGGCTCACTGACAGAACCCACACTGTAAAAATTGCAGACTCCAAATCTGACCTCAAACCAGTGACAATTGGAGTACCACAGAGTTCCGTCCTGGGACTTCTCCTGTTTGGTATCTACTTCTCTGAAGTACAGGCTAACACAGAAGGCCTCTGGCTAATGAAGTTTGCAGATGACTGCAAACTAGGAGCCATAGTCAAGTCCCAGATGATATGGACATCCTACAGAAGGGTCTTGCTGAGACAGATATCTAGTGTCAGAGCCATGGCCTCAAGCTCAGTGCCAAAAAGTGCAGTGTCATCCCCTTTGATAAAAACTCTGTACCCATGAACTATCACATAGGCAGCAATCTATTTAACACCGAATGTGTGATAAGAGACCTTGGGACCCAGGTGGACAGTAGTCTCTCCTTTGATAGTCACATTGCCACAGTAGTCAGGAAGTCCTTTTATGTGGCACACCTCATCATAAAAGGGTTCTCATCCAGAAAAAAGAGGTCATTGTTCCCCTCTACTCAACACTCATTAGACCCATTATAGAGTACAACACCCCTTTTGGAATGTACCTCACAAGACATATGCAGCAGCTAGAAAGGCCACAGAAGTACCTCACAAAGAGAATTAATGGCCTCAAACAAATGCCCTACACTGACCATCTCAGAAAACTCCAGCTTTACTCAGTAGCATATCACCTACTCCGAGGTGATCTCTGCCTAACATATAAAGCTATGTCCAACCCAAAGCTGTTGGACATGCTACACCTAAAGAAATCCCAGTCCCTCCAAGCTACACACTCTAGGGACCTAAACCTTGTCACCACAATAAACGGGCCATGCTGGAGGGATAGATTCCTGTCCCAGAGACTTCTCATACTCTGGAACAGGCTACCCATCTATGTCAAGCAAAGTTCTTCATTAGCACTCTTCAAGAAAAATCTTTATGAGTGGATGGAAAATAGGAAATACACCCTGGGGGATCACTTCTGTGTCTCTGCTCGACAGTGGCACAGGAAAATAACTTTCTTGGGTGGCATAAGCCAGGGAACCTTGTTGGCTAGGCTTACATAGGCCCTTGGTCCAATAGCTTAGTACTTACCTATAAAACTATCAATCTAGAGGCAAAAGAAAGGAGGGGGTTCCATTCTTAAAAAAATGTTAAGACAACCAAACTAATTTTAATTATTCTGATATGTCTTTAGAAGCCGGAACTAAATATGACTCTGCTGATAGATGAACACACAGAATTAAACTTAATATACCTAATCCTTTTGGAGGACATTGAAAAAATGACTTTGAATATGTTTTTAACAGCAATTAAAATGTGCATGAAAATTTAATTGCAAATCTATCTAATTATGTCTCCACATTAAAACATGGTGTATTAAATAAAAGTTTGAAATGTTTAGATTCCTGATACACATTTGTACTTACTGTAGTTACAAATAGTAAAAAATTCAGTGGAATAACTAATCAAAAATAGGAATGAAACACTTATTTCAATCAGAAAACTAAAACCCACCACACTCTCGGCTGACCAACTGCTAGCTGAATACCTACAAAAATCAGCTGATGCCATTGCCTACCCAGTGTCATTACTTATCAATTGCATCATAGTAGAAGCGAGTTCCCACTATCTGGAAAATATCCTATGTAATCCTTCTTCATAAAGGAGATAGTTCTACTGAACTCTCCAACTATAAGCCTATAGCTATACTCTCTAGTAGCAAAGATAATGGAAAAATGTATTCAGAAACAGTTCTTGCATCACCTAATCCATAACCACCTCATGGCAGATACCCAGCATGGTTTTAGACCTCAACATAGCACTACCTCAGCCTACTAGTCTTTTCCAATACTATAAACCTTAATCGTAACAATAACCATATTTTTTCAGCTCTTTTTTTGGATCTTTCCAAAGGTTTTGATATGGTTGATTATCAACTATTAATCCATAACCTGCAAACACTTTGTCTAGATCCCAAAGCCCTTCAATGGTTTAATTCCTACCTAAGTGGTAGACAGCAGGCTGTACTTTGGCAGAGCAAACTCTCTACCCTGCTACCTAACACCCTGGGAGTACCACAAGCTTCTATATTAGGGCCACTGTTATTCTCCATCTTCATCAATGATTTGAACACTGTCATACCTAAAGTCTGCTGTATCCAATATGCAGATGATTCTACTCTGAATTGATCAGCAACATCCCCTACAGAATTACAGTTAGCTACCCAGACCACCTTTAACACAATAGAAAACCGGCTTATGAAATGACGCCTGATACTGAATCCTAAAAAAACTAAAACGTTGTTATTCACACCTACACAAAGGTCTAGAGCTGTTAACTTTACAATTAAAGCAAAGGATGGCACAATAATCCCCCCTGACCTCTCTACTAAACTATTAGGTATCACTATATATAACAATTTAAAATTTGGCCTACATGTTAACCAATGGATCAAAACCATCAATAAAAAACTAGGCTCATTGTACAGAATAAAAAACTTCCTGACTCCCCCAGCCAAAGTTGCCATTGCTCAATCTCACCTTCTCTCTACTCTTTTGTATGCATCCCCTCTTCTCCATCATACTAACAAGACTGTCCTGAACAAACTCACTATCTGTTGCAATCACATCGCAAGGTTTGCCACTGGGCTGCCTTTTAGGACATATCATTGCATGAATCTAATCCAGCTTGGATGTCTTGAACTACCCAGTCTAATCTTATATAACCAACTGGTTATGGCCCACAAAATTATATACAACCCTGAAAACACCCCTGCACTCAAAAATCTGGTCACCCTATATAACAACCCTAGACCACTGCAATCCTCCAACAGACTCCTTATCCAGATATGTAAAATTAACAACCTAGCCGGTGACTCTATAAACTCGGTAGGTAGATCATGGAACTTTCTACCATCTGATATTAGCTTACTCTCTTCTCTAGGTCAGTTCAAAACTAAGCTCAAACACTACCTGTGATCAAACTGGATATGCCATTGTATCAAGCCTGGTTAATCCTTACTCCGGATTGTGTACAGCTGCTATGTAACCTATCATGTACTGCAACTTTCAGATTTATCTAGTCTGAATGACTGTACCTAAGAAACAATTAATAATGATTGTTCATCGAATTAATGTAAAAAAAATCTATATGTAATTTTGTATGGTCTGCCTCTAATTTCTCTGTAAGTATTCTATTTGCAATTTGTAACATGTGACATGTAATTTGATTTTTTATTGCTTGGAACTTTTCTCCCCGGGTCTCCACTGAAAATGGACATATATCCAGTCGGACTATCCTGGTCAACAAATGTAAAATAATTAAATAAATAAAATAAAATAAAGTCATCACTGGACAAGGTTTAGTAATTTGTCTATACTTTTGTGTTATAGACATATTGGTACAAGATGGTCTGTATAAATCCCAGTGGCACCATTGTCTAGACAATAAGGAAAAAAGATGGATTTTGATTCTATGTGCTTTATATAAACCAGGTCTAAATGAAGTGTTGTGAATTATGTATACCATTGTATATCACTTTTATGATGGTAATATGATTAATACTTTTGGCATTGCTTTTCCTCATAAACTACATATATTTATGACATTTATTCAAATTCCTGCCTTGATGACTGGTTTATTTGGATTTAAACAGATTAAAATGAAGCGCCATCAGTTACATACATAACTAAATGTTATTATTACTGTGGCAATACCGGAGCTGCTTTGATATCCTTATTAGTCATATATAACAACAGATGCTACTACTGCTAAATCTGTATACATAATGAAAGCTGTAAAAAAGTTTGTATAAATTCTTGTCATGCAATTGATTTGATTATAACTAGGTGAGGTGACTATGTTTAGTTAGTTTTAGATGTCTTTTGGAGTCTGAATGGAAAGATGATAAAATCAGCAAGATAAGAGGAGCAGTATTGCAGCAATTGAGCTCATCCTCATGTCTTGGTGAGCACCTTCACATGGTGGACCATGTTTTCACCAAGACAACATTGATATATAGATTGAATTTTATACAGCATATATCAAGGACAGAGTTAGGTTAAAAAACACAAAAGACAGCTGAGTGGATAAGTGCCCAATCCTGGTATGCACACTGGTGCCAGGAATGGAAACAATGACAGTATAGAATCCTCAAGACAAGGAAACATTGCTACAATGGGATTAGGCCAGATTCAGTGGTAGGATGCCCCCCACCCCTTTGCAGAAGGAAGTAGTAGTCTACAAAACCCTCAAAACTGACAGGCCAAAAAAGAGCCATAAAGATGATAGAGTGGACTATTGAGGATAAGAAAGAAATTATGTAGTGTTACTATTAGCATTTCCAGACAAAATATATTCAAAAAGATTAAGAGAGGAAATAAAAGGAAAGAAATATGCTTGCACAAGAAAAACAAATGCTTCAAATGCAGATTTGTACTCATTAATACAACAAATCCATAAAAAATTGCATAGACAAAATAAAAAAAAAACTTTGAGCAGCTTGGAAAAAGAAGCAGCAATGGAAGTGAGAAAATGCAAAAAACAAAACCTAAAGGCTTTGAAAGGCATAAAAAAACATGGGCATGGGCAAGAAAAACAAAACAACCTAACATGGTGCACTATTTATGCAAAGGAAAGCCAAACTAATCAATACAAAAGAGCAGCTCTCACAACATTTAAAGATAAATGCATGCAAAGACACCCAGATATGAAACATTTCACAATACAAAAAACAGGAAGGGAAAATAGAACAGAAGATTAGAAAAGTCGAATTTAAACAAACAGAAGCTGAAGTTATTGAATACCTGCAAAGTAAAAGATTTAGTGCAGAAAATCTAATTCAGGTAATGCTCAAACACAATGGATTACTAAGTCCCTAATTAAAGATAAAAATGTAGAATGTGAAGCATCCGATCACTTGCCCTATGAAGATATTCTGGTTCCTTCAGTAGGAAATCAGTGCAAGAGTTCAGTTGGAGTTGCACAGCAAGAGAAAGAACAGGAAATAGTGAGAACTCTGACATAGTCACTGTTGTGGAATGATAGGCCACTGTTGTGGAGTGATAGGCCAGTGAGTTTCCATATGAAAGAGCAACAGATGGCGCAGTATGTAGCTGAAGAGAATATATCACAGTCAAATGTTCTGCAATGTTCTGCAGAATTGCCAAAGGAAACAGAGCACAAAGAATGTCCTCTCATTTTAGAAGAAAGTGATCTAAGGGAAGAGTTATTTTATTTAATAGAGATGGATAGACATATTAAGATCAATGAAAGAAATAGATTACAGAACGTGAATACAACCCAAAATGTTAGAAGTCTGATAATACAGATAAACACAATAATCAAGACTATTAACAAAAATGTATGTGATATAACAGAAGTAAATAGGATATACTACAGTGCAACTAAATTAACAACAGATAAAGTCTTACCACAAAAATACAGAATAATACAGGAAAGGAAGGGATGAAATAAAATGCAGCTATGGAACCATCAGATAGAGAAATCTGTAAAGCAATTATGACAGGAAGTGTTACTTTTACAAGAATAAAGAAGAGGGTACAGATCAACAAAAATACTTAGAAGGATAAACATGATAAAAGCAAAGCACATCATCAGAACAGACCAGGGTCTCCATACTATTGCGAATAGTAAGCTAAAGATAAGTACAGACAGAAAAAAAGCTTAGAAGATATGCAGATAAACATAAAGAAAAAGTGCAAAATAAGCAATTCATTGATGACCTAAAATAGTTTTATTGAGAAATGGGAAACAAAGCAAAAGTAATAGAAACACCACCAAAAAAGAGGAAATAGACACAGAATGAATACAAGAAGTAAAAGAAACAGTAAGAAGTTCAACTGTAAAGGATATGAAAGAGGATGAAGAAACAACCAGAAAAATGTAAACAAAATGAAGAAAATCTAACTGGAAAAACCCTAGCCTAGATGGTGTACCTAACTTCTGGCTAAAAGTATTAAAATCTTTATTCAAAGATTTAGCATGGCATCCCAGACACCAACCTGGTTAACAACAGGAAACGATACTCCTCGTTAAGAATTAACCTACAAGCCATGCTAAGAACTATAGACCAATAATGTGCCTTCAGACAATGTACAAACTATATACTAGAATTGATTCTGAGAGCTTTTATAGTCATTTGGAAGAAAACTTAATCATGTCAATAGAACAAAATGGTAACAAAAGAAAGTCATATGGAACAAATGATAATTTGTTAAAGAATTGTAAAGTGGAAGAGTGTAAGTATGGCATAGATAGATTACAAAAAAAGCATTTGACAGCATCCCACATTCATGGATGAAGGAGAACTTACAGATATATAAGATGCATCCTAAATTGATCAATTACATTACAGTGACTATGAAAGAGTGGCAAACTATTTTGCAACTCAGTCATGACAAAGGGCAAAATTATTATCCCAGGAATATTCCAGGGTGATTCCTTGTCACCACGGCTGTTTTGTCTTGCCCATAACCCATTAAGTTGTTTATTTAACAGATTAGGTCTTGGTTATAATTTGGCTTCCTGAAAACATCCTTTAGTAAGTACTTCCTCTCTTCTTTTTGTGGATGAATTAAAACTATATAGATCATCAGATGAGGAGTTGAAAGCATAACTGCAAGTGTTTTTTTCACTTCCTCAGATTATATTTATTTAGTTATTATTTATTTCATTTTGTTTACTGGGATAGTCCTACTGGGTTAAAGCACCCGTTTTCAGTGGAGGCCCAGGGAGAAAAGCTCCACATATAGAAAATACAAACAGTACAGAGAAATTACAGTTGTTACACACATAAAATATAATATAATAAAATACAAATCAATAGTAACAAGCAGAAAACAAGTATTTGATTTTATCAATAGACCAACAGGATAGTTAAGGTAATTAGAAATGACAAACTGATATACTGATAGTACATATTACAGAGAGTATTTATGCTTGAGAAGGTTTTTAGCTGCACTAGCCAGGAGTAATACATGTACAAAGCCAAGAAACAGCAAGGAAATTTCTAAGCAATGTTTTGAACATTTTGCAATTAGTAGTAGGTCTAATGGTTAATGGAAGAGAGTTCCAACATCCAGCAACATGGTGGGAGTATAGGGAGTCAACAGCAATGTTTTTTTATTTGGTTACATGTAGTAAGCATGAATTAGATGATCTTAGGGAATGACTGGTTGAATGAGGTTGGAGAATGTTTTGCAGTGCAGGTGTTTTCTCAGCCTGGTAAATTATGTTGTGAACCATGGTCAGTTGTTTGCATAAAAGAAGATGTGGGAGTTCTAGCCAAGGCAATTTTTTTTAAAAATGTCACAGTGATGAATATGATTTTGGGAGTTAAAAGCAAACTTAGCTATTTTATTGTAACATTACATTAATATAAAAATGGCATTTGGTCCAGATAAATGTATAAAAACATTTGAAGCAGGAAAGCTGCAGCACCAAGAAAATATCAGTGTGTGACAGGAATGTGATTTAAATGAACTTCAGCAAGAAGGAGTGTACAAATATTTTGGAACTGATGAAGGATCAGCAATAAAACACGAACAGATGCAAATAAAATGCAGTAAGAAATAACTTTAGAATAACAAATAATGAAAACAGCCCTGGCATTTACGAACTAAGTCCAGGTTATAAATCAATTTGTTTTTCTTGTTTTAACTTAAAAGTTTTAGTGTGATTGACTGACCCAAGATGTTTTGGATCAGTTGGACAGAAAAATGAGAAAAACACTTAATGCTTTTTAAATGATATATAAAAATCAATGTATACCAAGATTATATATCCCTCGTTCTAAAAGAGGTAAGGGCCACCTTGAAATTGTTTACATGTATAGATCTGCAAACATGTGACTATATACATGTCTGTTGACATCACCAGATCCAAACAGTGAAAGCTTTAAAACATGAAGAGAAGAAGTCTAAGATGACTTTCATGCTTAGTTTAGCAGAAGCATATCAGTGTCAAGTGGGAATGGAAATCAAACCAGACGTAGACAAAAATCTGGTAGCAACAGACTGTACCAAAAAACAAAAGAGAGGATATAAGGAGAATAATCAGTTGAGAAGTCAAGGAATGAGGAAAAAGTATAAATACTGTATTAAGTACAGAAAACATTTGGGACAACCTCATGTTAATCAATATTTGATGCAGGAATGGCCAAGCAGGTGAATTTAAAACAAAAGATGAAATGTTAATATTGGTAGCTCAGGATAGTTGACTTCATACACACACACACACACCTCTCAACTGTACCGAATTCCTCTGTATTTACTGGTTTTTAGGGCAAAATATTGTGGTGCCATGATTTTCTGCTTGCCCCCCTTAATTTCCGATTTTTTTTTTTAGGTTGCCACTTTAAATTTATGACTGAGGTCACCACCCATGACACCACCCTACAGGGATGTATGTACTGACATCAGCTACTGCCTGCTGGACTTGGAGAGAAACAGCAATGGCAGCAGAAGTGCTAAGTTTTCCAGGGGAGAAAACTTTAATTGTAAACTTTCTCTATTATCTGCAAACCTTGTTGTACATTTCCTACTGCAATAAAGTCCTTCCTTGTTTTATATAAGCTGCTGGCCAAGTGAGTGTTCTATCTGGCAAGTGTGTTGGAGCCATAAGCCATTTCATTTTATTGGGCCATTTCAGTTTACGTACTTGCTTGTTTGATCAACCAAGTGAGGTTAAGTTTACTTGCTCATTATATCTTTATTTTACAAGCTGCTGGTTAAGTTTACATGCTCATTATTTTTTTATTTTACAAGCTGCTGGCCAAGTTGTGTTGCCATTTCAGTTTAAGTTTGCTTGCTCATTTTATCCAAGGGATGTGCGTTCTATCTAGCAAGTGTGCAGCCATTTTATTTTATTTCAGTTTTTCTTACTTGCTCATTTTAAGCTGCTGGTTAAGTTTACTTGCTCATTATTTCTTTATTTAACAAGTCGCTAGCAAAATTGTGTAGCTCTTTCCATTTAAGTTTACTTGCTCATTTTATCCAAGGTGTGTGTTCTATCTAGCAAGTGTGCAGCTGTTTCATTTTATTGCTGTTTTACTTACTTGCACATTTTAAGCTGCTGGTTAAGTTCATTTGCTCATTATTTCTTTATTTTACAAGTTGCTGGCCAAGTTGTGCAGCCATTTCAGTTTAAGTTTACTTGCTCGTTTTATCCAAAGGGTGTGCATTCTATCTAGCAAGTCTGCAGCCGTTTCATTTTATTGCCATTTTACTTGGTCTCTTTATTTATTTTCCAAGCTGCTGGTCAAGGGTGCATCTGTGTGACTGCCGTTTTACTTACTCATTTTATCCATTTTACAAAGAAGCTGAAAGGTATGTATTGTGTCAGTTTACTTGCTCATTTTATCCAAAGGGTGTGTGAGTTCTATCTGGCAAGTGTGTAGCCATTTTATTTTGTCCTGGCCCCCCTTTAAATAACTCACCTCCAACACATAAAGCCTTTTGATGACCTTTATTGAATATTATTGAATAACAGACTTTATTCACAACAAAATAACAACAATTATCTTCATCAATAATCTCAGGGCAGTGTACCTACTCACCCTGGCCAGTTCATACCTCAGGGCAGTGTACCTACTCACGCTGTTACCTCCTCCACCAGGGCAGTGTACCTACTCACCCCACCAACCTTAAATAGGCAGCGTATCTGCTCACCTCCTGCCAAACCAACCATTAAACAATGAATTCTTCTTTATTCAAGTAGCGTCCAGCCGCTCACTTAATCCCCAATTCAATGCATGACCACCTTCCCTAGAGGGGGAACAGAAGAGGACAATCCTGTCCCTCTTCTCTGTCTTACACTCCCAAAATCTTCAACCAAGAATTCAAAGGGAGGGAGGAGGGGACCCCAACTCACGGCAAAATATGCCTACTTCCTCTAATCCCTACTACTTATCACCAAGCTAAGTCCCTCCCTCCCTACATCACTTCCCCCTAAGCTCTCCTTTTCATTAACCCTTTACCATCTAAACCCAAACCCCTGCAGTCTAACCTACCTACCAACACACTCTAACTTTGCCCTCATGCAACTATATCTCCCACCCTCACTACCTGAAAGTAGGACAAGGACAAATTAGTTTGTCCCAAACTTAATTTTTTCTGGACCCCTTTTAAATAACTCACATCCAACATGTAAAGCCATTTGACGAGCTTTATTGGATATTATTGAATAACAGACTTTATTCACAACAAAATAACAATTATCTTCATCGATAACGATCTCAGTGCAGCATACCTACTCACCCTGGCCAATTCATAACTCAGGTCAGTGTACCTACTCACCCTGTTACCTCCTCCACCAGGGCAGTGTACCTAATCACCCCATCAACCTTAAATAGGCAGCGTACCTGCTCATCTTCTGCCAAACCAACCATTAACCAATTAATTCTTCTTTATTCAAGTAGCGTCCATCAGCTCACTTAATCCCCAATTCAATGCATGATGACCTTCCCTAGAGGGGGAACAGAAGAGGACAATCCTGTCCCTCTTCTCAGCCACCAGCCTGCTCCCAGGCTGTTTCCCCACCTAAACTATAGCCCCAACCATACCTTCTAAAAACAACTTCAAGTGACGTTTAAACAAATCCAACCCAACCTTATTCAAATGCACCCCATCCGCTTGCTACAAAACAACATCACCATCCAAAAAATCTCTATGTTCGATAGTATGCGTCCCTAAAATTCTTAATCGCCTATCCAATCTCTGATTAATAAACCTCCCGACCCATTCAATAGCCCTATAACTATGAGCATTCCTCCAACACAAACAAGGAACCAACTCTGACCAAACGATAACCATCCCCGGGTACAGCGTCTGCAACCTCAACAAATCCTGTAGAATAATGTCTACTAATCACTTATTA
The DNA here is from genome assembly GCF_019279795.1 of Protopterus annectens. NCBI lineage: Eukaryota > Metazoa > Chordata > Ceratodontiformes > Protopteridae > Protopterus > Protopterus annectens. The sequence goes on along the minus strand of NC_056736.1, from coordinate 24,600,143 downwards.
GAAAGAAATTCCAGATCATTGCCTCCCAAATGAATCACTAATATTCTAGGACACCCCACCTTCTATTTTATCTGCTCAAACTCATGCATCAATCTATCCCACCTAAGACCCCTAACACCATGCTGAGTCACTGACCATCCTAAATGTGACAATCACAAATTTTTGCCATCCTCCCTAACCAATGCAGATTTCCCTGCCTGGTGGATATACGAATGCCCCAGGATGACAATCTGATTTCCTAGAAAAGAAGAAAAGAAAAGCATTAATCAAACCAACAACATTTATCTAATATATGATAAAAATGCATTTGAAGACCACCTCCCCACCCTCTTAATAACTTCAATGGAACTGACTTTTCTAGCTAAATCTGAAGCCCTGCCAATTTGAAAGGAGTGAGCTGCAAACCTATCTATTGGAAAACCCATGCAATGTAAAACACTCCTAATCGAATGTATGAATCTACCACTTGTCACAACCTTCCTATCCACCGAGCAAAAAATGAACTCAGACAAACTCCCCATCCGCCTCTGCCTGAAATCCTTTGACCACCTTACTGTACAAGGGCTAACATTCCTATCAGGCTTAAGCATCACCAGTGAAGCTTTACCCAACTGATCTGTCTTTCTCTTCCATAAACCAATAGTTACCTCCCCGTCACCTATGATTACGTCCTTCCAGCATAACAAACCCAACAACTCAGAATCACGGAAAGTGCCAAAATATAACCATACACACAATGTGCCTCACATAAAATAATCCAAAGACCCACCTTGTAGTAATGCTAACCTTTTCAACAAAACATTCAATACCACGTGCATCAGTGGCCATCGCATATCCCCATGTTACCCAGCCACTCTCCCCCACCCCTTCAACATCTGCCCTACTGTCCATGACTTTCTAAAATCCTGCAAGCCAGATACTCTAGCAAAAATGCTAATAGCAGCCAAATCCACCCTGACCGTCTGCAATGCCTTACCTAGTCCCCAGTCTTGGGCTAAATAACACAACAATTCCTATGACCATACCCCTTCCTCTTCTGTCAACTGTAGAATAAACTGATCAAAATCACAAAGAGCCCTACCATAAGCCTTTCTTGCAGAAAGAGCCCAAGAATGGTGCACCAATCTCCTGGCTACCTCGACCCAAGGTCCCACACCTCTTATAGCAGGATTTCTGGTACTTCCTCTGCCCCTGGAGCCAACAGCCAAAACCTGCAAAACTGCAATCAGGACAAGCTATCAACAATATCATTCTTTACACCAGGCACATGCACTCCTGTAAATGAAAAGTATATTAACAGACTCTGCAAAACCAATTTACATAAAACCAACAATAACAACTCTGACTTAGCCATCTTCTTTTGTAAAACCTTCAACACAGCCATATTGTCAGAATGACAAACTACATGCTTGTCCTGTAAATGATCCTTCCAAACTACAGAAGCTACCCATCAACATGGTGGTCAAAAGTCAGGTTTCTATCAACCTGGGTGCCGAAGCACCTCACAACTGATTGTGGGCTTACAACATTGTTATTAATGTGATCATTTGTGGGGACATCACTCTCCTCAAAGGGGATGATGATGCATTTTTTGGCATATAGCTTGAGGCCATGTTTCTGGTACCAGTCATTTGTTTGGGTGAGACCCTCTTGTAGCTTATTCAGAATTGTTTTATTAAGTCAGTAATGTGA